>NW_010362037.1:220150-313806 GCF_000414095.1 Morus notabilis | reverse complement strand
TGGAATTATTCATCAAAAGTCAGCCCCTTTTACTCCTCAACAAAATGGACTGGTTGAAAGAAAGAATAGAATCTTTACCGATATGATTAACTCTATGCTTCTTAATGTTAAATTGCCTAAATAATTTATGGGGGAAGCTTTACTTACAACATGTCATGTTCACAATAGGATTACATCTATGAAAACACATGTCTCTCCATATGAAGTATGGAAAGGAAGAAAACCAAACTTGATGTATTTAAGGGTGTGGGGCTGTCTAGCATTTTATAGAATAATTGACCCTAAATCATCAAAGTTAGGAGCTAGAAGTATTATAAGTGTTTTCATAGGTTATGCTGAAAATTCCAAGGCTGATAGATTATTGAATCTAGATTCTAATGTTATTGTAGAATCAAGAGATGTTGAATTTGTTGAGAACAAGTTTAGCCTTGATTCTTCCATTGAATTAGAATCTAATGTTAATCGACCATATGTTGACATTCCCGGTACCTCCACTAATAAAAGGAAAGAGTCTATGACATCTTTCGAACCGAGAAGAAGTCAACGTGAAAGAAAAGAAAAGAACCTAGCACCGGATTTTATTTCATCTCAAGCTTTAACCTTTTTGGTTGAAGGAGATAGAAATGGTGTACTTAATAAAATACCATTGTTGCTTAATATAGAGGAAGATCCAAAGACATTTAATGAAGCTATGACTTCAAGGGATGCCTCCTTTTGGAGAGAGGCTGTGAATGAGGAAATGGATTCAATTATCTCGAATCAAACTTGGATCTTGGTCGATCTTCCTCCGGGATCAAAACCAATAAGCAACAAATGGGTGTTTAGGAGAAAGTACAATACCGATGGGTCTATACTAACATTCAAAGCTAGATTAGTAGCTAAAGGCTTTAAACAAAAGTGTGGTATAGACTATTTCGATACATATGCTCCGGTAGCTAGATTGACATCCATAAGAGTGCTATTTGCAATTGCATCAATATGCAATTTGCATGTGCATCAAATGGATGTTAAGACGGCTTTTCTAAATGGTGATCTTGATGAGGAAATCTACATGGAACAACCCGAAGGGTTTGTACTACTTGGAAATGAAAAGAAGGTTTGCAAGTTAGTCAAGTCACTTTATGGTTTAAAGCAAGCACCAAAACAATGGCATGAGAAATTTTATAATGTCATTTTATCTCATGGATTTAAGCATAATAATGCGGATAAATGCATATAATCTAAATTTACAAATTGTTTTGGTGTGATAATATGCTTATATGTTGATGACTTGCTCATTTTTGGAACAAACATGCAAGGGGTAAATGATACCAAGAAATATCTAACTTCACAATTTAAGATGAAAGATCTTGGTGAAGTAGATACTATCTTAGGTGTAAGAGTGATGAAGCATAGTGGGGGTTACTCGTTGTGTCAATCTCATTATATTGAGAAGGTGCTTCTTAAATTCAATCATTTGAAGTTTAAAGAAGCAAATACCTCATATGATTCTAGTATTAAATTACTAGAGAATGCAGGCAGAGCGGTGGCACAGCTTGAATATGCTAGTACGATCGGTAGCTTAATGTATGCTATGCATTGTACAAGCCCCGACATAGCATTTGCAGTATGCAAAATGTCTAGGCTCACGAGTAACCCGGGTATCGAACATTGGAATGCAATTGGAAGAGTACTTGGTTATCTTAAAAGAACCATTAACTTAGGTTTGTCATATAATAACTATCCGATTGTATTTGAAGGGTACTCGGATGCAAGTTGGATAACAAGTGCAAGTGATAATAAATCTACATCTGGGTGGATTTTCACAATTGCAGGAGGAGCCGTCTCTTGAGCTTCTAAGAAACAAATGTGCATAACTCACTCTATGATGGAGAGTGAGTTTATAGCACTTGCCGCTGCAGGCAAAGAAGCGAATGGCTAAGAAATCTATTGCTTGATATTGAGTTGTGGCCACAACCGATGCCATCTATTTCTTTGTACTGTGATAGTGAAGCTACTTTGTGTAGAGCTTATAACAAGGTTTATAATGGAAAATCTAGACATATTAGCTTGAGACATGAATATGTTAAACAATTAATAACCGATGGTGTTATTAATATTGTTTATGTTAGGACAAATAAGAACCTAGCGGATCTTTTTACGAAAGGTCTTTCAAGAGACTTAGTCAAAGAAACATCTAGTGGAATGAGACTGAAACCTTTCTTTGAAAGAGTCACCAATGATGGTAACCCAACTATGTAATAGGTGTACCGCTATTCCATAGTTAAATGGGTAAGAACAAATTATTGTTATGTGACCGGGTTAGCACCGAACTTTTAATAGTCCCTTCCAGGATATCGGTGCAAAAATAGCTATGTGTTTGAGGTTGAGTTTATACTCTTAATGAAGTTTGAGTCTCATAGTAGCTAGAGATATAATTCAAACTTCACCTAAGTGAACATAAGGAATGGTGTCGTTCCTAACAAGACCTTGGTTTAGTCTTGTAAATGTTCATGAATCCAAGATAGAGCACAAGGCCGGAATAATGCTAAACGATTGGAACAGTTTTTAAATCTGGGATAATACATATGTGATATATTTCCGGTATTTGCTTAAGAGACAAAGTTTAATGCAAAGCACACTATTGTCTTGTGAATACTTTGAAGTATAGTCACTAAGTAAAGGTTAAAATCGAAAGATATCTTCATGTATGTATGTGTTTATCGTTGTTAATTCTGAAGAAATATTACAATCTAGTGGGGGATTGTTAGAGAGATTGTAATATATCTCTCAATTTTGATATCACAAAATTAGCTTAAAACACATTTGGGAAGAGTGGGCGGACACAAGCGTTCACTGCAGCGCGCAGGAGCGCGCGCTGCAGCGCACGGACGCGCTGCTGCGCGCTTGGGCGTTGCAGCCTGCGCAAAACAGACCTCTCGGGTCTGTTTTGCTGAGCCCCGCGCGCTGCAGCGCACAGCAGCATGCGCTGCAGCGCACGGACGCGCTGCACTGCGCTTCTTGGGCGCTGCAGCGCAAATTGTTAACGGAAAATGTGTTTTCGTGTGTTTCAGTGATCTGAAAAGGTCTCGAACCATTGCATCTATTTGTGATATGTTTTCTCACATATCTGAGCACTTATTAACAATAGAAATAACTATTGATATAAGTGCATTAACATATAAAAGATAACCATCAAATTGAAAAGGTATCTTTATGTGAAAGGTTGTAACACTTAAGGAGGATGGATGCATCCCTGTCTTTATTTGATGGACTTCAGAAAATTACAGATTATGATTGTTCTGGAACTCAATATTTTTGCTGGATATTGTGTTCAAGGGTTTGTTGTATCTTGAGGGTAATTTGCCATTTTAAAAACTCATTAGTAAACTTTGAGAAGTGATGGCAAATAAAACCTTAAAGGAAAGTATTCCTATACGCCTCAAACCCTCTTTCTGTTTTTCTCTATTCTTTTCATCCTCCCAATTCTGAATTTTTCCAACAGATAAGGACGATCTAAAAAGAAAAATTAGAGATAATCTTCTCATTTAATTTAAATAATTCACGTTTATCACCTAGTAGGGGTGTTTAAAGAATGCGTCAATCCGATTGATTCGCGAAATCCAATCCAATCCGAAGTTTTGGATTGAATTGAAAAAAGGTTTGAATCGGACACGGATTGAGATTTTTCCAATCCGATAGTTTTGGATCGGACTGCGGATTGACCACTTTTCAATCTGCAAAATCTGTGAATATGAAACCATATATATATATATAATTTTTTAAATTATATATACAAATTTTTATTTTTTTAATTTTTTTTAAAATATGTTATGTATACAATAATTTCTGAAATTAATATCCCAAGTATTACAACAGAAGTTATGGATGTTGAATTACTTTAAACTAACAAATATGAGCGATAATGATTTCATTTTGAGTTTCACTGAATCTATTTTGTTATTGTTAATGGGGGTTGTAACAATCTAGATTTATTTATTTATTTGTGTGCTTGAATTAACAATTTAGACTCAGGTTGAAAAACTTTATGTTATGGTTATGATATGTTTATTTTGTATGAATATTTATTCATTTATATTTTTAAAGGTCGGAATCCGTGAATTCATGAGTCCAATTTGCAAAATTCGATAGGTTTTGAATTAGATTGAATTCAATCCGAAAAAGTTTTGGATTGAGCACAAATTGAGAATTTCTTAATCCATAATTTTAGATTGGATTGCAATTTGACCTCTAATCCGCGGATCCGGAACCGTGAACACCCCTATTACCTAGAGAGCTATAAATAGAGGTGTACCTTGACTAGGAGGATCAGGGAGAAGTATTAATTTTTGGCATTAGCCCTTGAGTGGTCTTGTAATTCTCTTTTTCATAGTAAAATCTTCCCATCCCCAAAGAAAACCCTAAATGGACGTAGTCTACAATTGATGTGATAGCTATAAATTTGTGTGTTCTTTATTTTCTCTTATTTTTTCTCACCAACATATATCAACAACATGTGTGAGTTAATACGTAGTGAGGTGATTTTATTTGTTGGATGAATTTTAACCATCAACAGAAATATTTTAGGGTAATTTTAGAATACTAGAGGTGTATAAAAAGTAAATTTTAACTCTTATAAAAATTATGTAAGATGTGTATCTAAAACGGAAGTGAGAAAAATAAAAAGAGAAATGTATGAAAAGACCCACTGTTATGCATAACATATATATATATATATTTACATCCTTGTTTTTATATACTTTCGAAGTAAAATATTGGTAAATCAGAAACTATATAAAGATAAAATTCGTACTTCAGTTTCTTTTTCTAAAAAAATATTTAGGTAA
This sequence comes from Morus notabilis, assembly GCF_000414095.1. Lineage (NCBI taxonomy): Eukaryota > Viridiplantae > Streptophyta > Magnoliopsida > Rosales > Moraceae > Morus > Morus notabilis. The sequence goes on along the minus strand of NW_010362037.1, from coordinate 308,980 downwards.
CTTTTTCTCCCGAGGTTTATTTTTTTCCTCCCTATTTTCCGCCTTTCAAGTTTGAAGACGTTAGTACTGGCAGACTTGTAATAACCTAAAAAAACTGGTATATAATTAGGCATTACATATTTTTGTTGTAAAACTGAGTCAAGTCAGAGAAAATAGACCCCTCTAAGAGAGAGAAAGCGTTATCACTGTGCAAAATGAAGCATCGGCTAGCACGGTAAGATCAACCACTTGGAGAACGGGCTGACTACACTCAAACATAGCTCAGGCCCGGAGGTGGTGGCTAAGGAGAACGTAATTAAAAATAATAAAGGGAGTGATATTTCACTTGAACCTAGCAATATTTCTTGTAAAATAATTCGGGTGGGGACAAACTGTTAGTCTCAAACAACCAGAGTTTACGGAAATAAGTTTTAATAGTCTGCTCTCTCTCTCTCTCTATATATATATATATATATATATTTATTTATTTATTGATAAAGGGCAATAGTCTTCTATATATTTATTGTACGACTTTGACGAAAATAGAGTTTATGGGAGAGTCCCACATTGGTAAGTCCTTCTGTGGGGCCTACTCTCTGTAGAATGTGACACTGGATTTTGTACAGTCTTCCTCTTATATTATTATGATTGAATAACAAACTTCTAGTCCTCAACGCGACTAATTATAATCTACCGCAATTTTTCCACGCATGCATGTCCCGCGTAAACCAAATTAACATGTTAAATGGTATCGTAGTCCACACTCCATACATAGGAAGTCATAATTCTAGACTATTAACAGAAAATGGAGACTCATAAGTGTTACGGAGAAAATCTACCTTGCCACATCAGATAATAAATAGACTTTATGTGGCCATTAAAGTCATCGTAAATACATTTTTTGCGACCACTTATCGTTGCAAATCCGTCGCTACAATTGTTTCGTCGCAAAAATAATTTTTGTGATGACAATCAGTCGTCGCAATTATATTTACGACAACAATCGTCACAAATGAGTCGCTGCAATTATTTCGTCAGTTACATCGTTAAGATGATAATGCATTGAGTATTTGCAACAACATTTTACGAATTAAGTCGTTGCAAAAGATGCAGAATTAGCTGACGTGGTTTATATTTTTTGCGACCACATTTATCGTTGCAAATAATATTTTAATTTTTTATTTATTTTTTCTCATTTTAATAATTAATGTTGTATATTACTATATATTTAAACCCAATATTAAATATAAATAATAAATAATAAAAAATAGAAATAAAAATTATTATTGTAAAAAGTAATTAATGAAATAAAATAAAAAATGTAATTATAGTAGAAATGAACGGAAATAAAAATTGTTACATTAATAAAAATCTAATCTCTTAAATTAGCAGTATCACTAGTATCACATTTGTTACAAGTATTCTTCTACGTGTGGGTTCGAACGTGTCGTAGAAGATCTTGTCGAGCATGAGCCAGATGACGACGTATCCCCTCGATAAACCTTTTGTGAGAGTGTGTGACCCACTCCAGTCTTGTGTCCTATGTGAGTGCCCAGAAACTGCTCCATAAATTATGAGTATACTTACGACGTCATCGAGGTGCGGCATCGGGTGCTGTAGAATGAAATATATTTAGTGATCATATAATATTGATGTAATTAATTTAACAAATTTATAATTATGTTCTAACATACTAGACTCACAGTGTGATGACAACCTATAAGGATTGGGTGAAGGCGGCGCTTCCCCTGAAGAGCCAGCACAAGTAGCGACTGGGCTAGACATGATTACCTGCTATGAAGTTTTATCAAATTTTATGAAAATTAACACAAGTTCTATTGTAATATGTCTTTAACATTCTATTTTTAATTTTTTTAATTAATAATATAATAGTAATTAAAATTCCGTCTATTTAATCATCATATATATAATTCATTATTTTTAATTTCTTAATATTTCCGTAGGTTGCCTATTTTTTAATCATCATCACATAATCATCATCAAACAAATTTCATACAAATTTCAATCTAATTACCACAAATTTTAATTTCAATTCTTATTTATAATTCACAAACTAAATTCAAAATCCAAAACAAAACCACAAACCACAACCAAAATACCAAAATCAATTTATAAAATACCAAAATATTAACTCACAAAATACAAACACTGGGGGTTGGAAAACGGTATGGCAGCATGGCTGGGAGGGCGACAATAGCCGGAAAATGACGATGAAGGCCGGAAAAACGGGCGGTGACGGCGAGGTGAAAACTCCATTTTTTTAGAGTTTTTCAGAATATTTTTCTCCACAAATGAAGGATTTGAAGATAGAATGATATTTTTACGCCTTTTTAGAGTTTTTGGACGGTTTTTAGAGGTTTTGGATGGAGAATGAGAGAGAAAACCGAGAGGGTCATCGGAAAAAATGGAGAAAAGAGTTCCGCGAATGCGGTTATATAGGTGGATTTTTGTGACGACATTATGTCGTCGCAAAAAATATTAAATAGTCGTCACAATTAACATAAAAATGACGTCATTCTACTTCGCCTCATTAATATTTCTGAGAATATTCTTGAGGAATATACTCGTGCTCTTTTTTTGCGACGACTTTGTTAAAATGTCGTCGCAAATAGTTTTAAAGAAACCGCCAAAGTTTCCGCCCTTTTTTTTGGGGAAATTTAAATTCTTAGTTATTTGCAACGACTTTATTAAACAAGTCGTTGCAAAAAATGGTCGTACATGGTAGAATTTTCTAAAACCCTTTTTTGAGACGACAAGTGTCGTCGCAAAAACAGTCGATCTGAAAAGAATTTTCTAGAACTATTCTTTACAACGACTTTTCAATATGTGGTCGCAAAAAATAAAGAAATATCTGGAACCTATTCGTAGGAAACTGCCAAATTTTCTGCCTCTTTTTGGCCACGTCACCGCCAGCTATAACAATCAATATTTACGACGACATGTCATCGCAAATAGTGGACAAACTTGCGTCAAAATCGTTGGTGCTAGATTGGTTTTGGCGCCAACAGATATTAGCGACGACATGTCGTCGCGAATAAGATGTCATTTTAGCGACAACATGTCGTCGCTAATACTGAAATTTTGTGCAACGACATGTTGTCGCAAATAGTGAATGCGATGACAAGTCGTTCAAAAATTTTGTTTTCTTTTTAGCGATGATATGTTGTCGCTAATACTGTGATTTTAGCAACGATAAATGTCGTCGCTAATAATTCTTTTTGTTGTAGTGTGTATTGATTCGGATCGCTTTATGATTGATATTATTTTGGGAATGATTGGATGGTTGATTTTGATTGAGAGCTGGATAGTTCATTTTGAAAAGTTTCTACAGATCTGAAAACTGAATAGAGTTTCTGTTTTTAAAAGTCAACTATTGATCCAAAGATGGTAAATTGATAATTGGTGATTTGATTGATATTTGATTGAGTTTCCGTAGTTGGATGATCTTTCTCTGTCTCCTAAGAATGTGTCCAGATTCGTATATTAGTTTCGGAAAGATTTCAGGATTTAAGCAGATTGATTCAGACTAGTTTTGAGTGAGCTGATCCTGACAGCTATGCTGTAGTTATTGTTGCGACAAGGATATGCAACAGATTTGGTTCTGTGAATTAATTGAAGAGGTTGTCAAGCTGTTCACATTTTGCTTATTTATTCAAAGAGTCTCTCGAGTCTCTGTACAACTTTTGATTAGTTTTTCTGGGTTGTGAGATAGGTGTGTGCACTTGTATTCAGGGAGATGATTTGAGTGTTTTTAGAAGAAAAACTTAGTTGGAAGGATTCTAATATTAAAAAGTCGAAGGGATCTCGCTGTTCAAGTCCATTGAGAAATTGCAAGTTCATAGGCATCTTTTTAGAAAGGGAGAGATTAAGTCCAATTGAATTGTAGCAGAATTCTTAGTGGATTGTTCATCATCTGGGCGTGGCCTCGCGGAGTAGGTTGTGACCGAACCGCGATACCAATTCTCTCGTGTTCTTTCATTTTACATCTCTGCATTATTTATATTGTCTTATAAAGTATTAAAAGACTCAAACCAGTACCTACAAATGCCTTGTCACGTCAAGCAACAAATAGGCGCTGACCGTCGAAGAATCAGCGTTCCAGTTGGTTGAAGCTTAGCTGTTTCAAAGATGAGCGTTTGTGGTAACAAGAGAGAAGCCGACTGCTCCAGGTTCCTTTAAGACAATCCTTGAAGAAACACTTAAGAACAACGAGCTTGTAATGTACAACATCTACAATGGTAGTCGACTGATCAAGCGGTTAAGACAGAGATGGTTCTAAAATCTTGTAGGCTGACAATGCCATGCAAGGATCGACGAAAACGAAGGCTCTATTTGGACTTGCTGCCCACACCCAGTAAAAGCGGAGAAGGCAACGTGATTAGTTGTCTGGCTCAGATCCCGAGGAGACCCCCTGAGGCAATAGGAAAGAAATCTCTAGGTTACTTACGGGCATAAACAAAGCCAGTGGCAGGAAAAATGATTATTAACCTACTAACCGCCCAAAACGGCCCAATGGAAAGTCCCGAGGAAGTCTTAAGGCCGTAATTTCAGACAGGGTAGGTAGATGAACATACATAAAAGTACTATATAGCTGCAGTCCAGTTGAATAGGATAATAGGCTACTCGAGAGCAACTGTAGGGTAACCATTTGTCTCGGTTTTCCCCAACGTGTAATCTGTGAGATATAAAAGAGGCATGACCCAAGAGAGAGGATAGAGACCGAGAGGATCATTTGAGAGAATTGAGCCCCTTGTAATCAAAATAAAGAAGGAAGAAAGAGAGAAATTTCTCAAAGTGAACGTAGCTTTTACATTGAGAGTGAATTACTATAATTTCTGGTGTTCTTCTCCTTTCCTTACGTTTCATTCATATTCTGAGCATCTATAAAAACCCATACACGAATAATTATACTTTACTAATAGAGATTAATCGGATATAGTGTGACGACCATCCTAGGTAGCCGTCACTGTAACTGAAATTAACTTGTACTTACTGGGATTTCTTAAAATTTACAGAACTTTTTTTTTTAAATATAAGAAGGAATAATTTCATAAATCATAACAATAATTTCGAAAAATGAATCACTAAATTTTTTAAAGCTTTTCTTAATTTCAACTAAGATAAAACCTTATAAAAACGTCTTTCGAACTGAGCGACATTTGAACTCTTGTTTCAAATACTCTTTAAAAGCCTTTCTAAAACTAGCCAATACAACCAGGCTATCTAATTTGACTTTAAAATGAAATTCGTGAGGAATCTTAAATTTAAGTACTTCTTAAAGTCCTTTCAAAATCAATCATTTAAATCGTCACGTTTAAAGTTCGTTTATTTGTTGCATGCATTGTTGCAACGTTCTAAAACTTAAATGCTCAAGACTAAGGTTATTAGCTACAACCTCGGTTCTCTTAACATACGTATGTACATATACTTTTCAAACATACATGCTTGAAACCTTGAATCATATGATTTTACTTAAACTTACTGCGGAAGATTTAAGTGTGAGCGGTATCCATTCCCATCTCCACCATTCGTCCGCCGCTCGCCACTGCCCTTCAAGAATTGCTGATAGGTTTCTTACCTACAGCATGAACGTATCTGAATGAGCTTTCGCTTAGCAAGTAAGAACTATCTCTCGCAAAATAACTGTAAGTTCACATGAATAAATATGCATGAGCTGATTATGCTTAATTATGATGTCTTATCAGAGTCTTATTATCTTATCTTATCTTTCTTACTGATGGGCCCAAGTGCTCATACCACTTGCGCGTAATCATCGGGATGTGAGGGTTTGTAAAGTCCCCAACGACACCGTGATTATAAACTGAACTGAATGCCTCCCTCTCAGATACATTATTATTTTTTTCTTCTCCCTTACGGAGCCTGAGTTACCTCCCTCTCAGAGGCTAGTACGGCACTCAACTGAGATTATTCTTATAAGTTCCTCTTGACTTATTAAGGTGTATGTAGTATGACATGACATCACATACAATACTTAAAGCATAAACATGCATATATAACATGTGTAACTTTTTCTTTAAAATCTATTCATACTATAGGCGAGATTCCTACTTACCTGATTTACAAAGTTGGAATCCACTTTTTGCCAAACAGCCTATTTTCTTACTTGCTTACTTCTGAAATGAACACCCATTGAGAGTGTGAGATTATATGTCGTTTGCTATTCTATTTTAGCAGCTTATGAAGGAAATCTAGCCCTTTACTTAAGGCATGTATTCATTTCCTTTACTGAAGGATAATTTACTATAAGGATCAATTTATTAAATCCTTAAAATCTTATTTTTCTTAATTACCCTTAACATACTTATGTCTAGATTGAAATCAATTATCCAATCTAGTAACTTATTCTCCATAATTTACCTTATTGGACTTGTTCTATCACTAAGACCAAATTTGACCTAGAGACTTAGTAACGGCGTTCTAACTCTTAGACCGTTGAAATTTAGACTTAAGCAGGGTCTCCTAAATTAATGTGTGCGTTAGACCCACATCCAATCTTTGTAAATTTAAGGACCTAACATATTGGACTCGTAGGTGCCCGTCGGGATGTTTTGCTCGAAAAACTATTAAGTTTTTAAAAGAAATCATTTTTCTTGAAAACTTTCTTCATGAATATTTTCGTTCAAATGATGTCTAACACCATAGTATTTTACTAAAATCACTTCTCGGGTTCTTTGATAAACTTTTGTTAAAAACCAACACTGTGTTAGTTTTGTTTAGTTAAAACTGTGCAGTTTCTGAAATCTATATTTTACTACATCTTAGAGTCCGATTTTGAAAATATGTTCTTCACGATAATTTTTCGTCTCGTCGAGATCTAAAATTGTCGTTTTTAGAGAAAGCTGAAATTCAGCATCTATAGGCCTTGTTTGGCTGAAACAGTGGCTGCCAGTTTTTTTTCCAAAACTGTTTTGGACATCATGTCCGTTTTTTAAAAATGGCTTTAAAACTTATATTTAGAGTCGAAACTGGGTTTTGTCACAGTCACAGAAAAATGTTCAAAATATCGAGAACTATAAGTACAAATTTTGAAACACTGAAAAATCTCGCTCTAGGGTCCTCATTTTCGTGTTCAAAGTAACCGAAAAATTTTTCTTCTAACCCAAAATAAGCAAACTTAAACCAAACCTAAACATACCGCATAATACTAATCAAACTAACCCCAAAACTCACCAAACCACCGTAAAACTCACACACCCTTATTACAACCATAGCCTCAAAGGAACCAAAAATTACATCCATAATTTCAAGCTTAAGGTTAGCTAGAAAAATAATGGAGAGTTCAAGAATTTACCCTTGAAGAACTCTCTCTTGAAAGTCTTTGTAATCCTCCTCTTCTCCTTCAACTTAAACTAGATTTGGGGTGAGAAATATGGAGACTTTTGAGAGTATGCAAGGTAGAATGAGGCTTGATTTTTGGTGAGGGAAGAATAGAGAAAGTTTTGAATGCTTGGAGCTTTGTGAAGGACCGGTTTTTGGCAAAGGGAGAATAGAAGAAAAAAAAATGAAGGAGACTTAATGCAAGTGGCCGGTTTTGATGTTTCAAAAGAGAAGTGATGTAAGCCTTTTTGTTAAATAGTTGATTTGATTTATCTCAGCATGAAGTCTTATAGCATACTCAACTAACTAAAATTTTTGCTTAAAACCCTTAACATGGCCGGCCAAGATGAGAGAAAAGAGTGAAAAAGAATGTCATGATTTCTCTGCACCTTCCACCATCAAATCACATATGTCGTGATTTCTCTTCACATTCCACCATCAAATCACATATGTCATGATTTCTCTTCACCTTCTATCATCAAATCACATCTCATCCAACCAAATTTTAACATACCCCTTGTACTTTTGTTTCATCTCTTAAGTTTTCCTTAAAACAGATAAAAATTATACTGACTGTAAGGAAATACTTAGCCGACAGGAAATCTTAGTTTCTGACGGTTCCTTTTCTTCTCCTTATTTATAGTTCAATATTAATCCCCGACTACTTCGATATCACATTAAATTCTTACTCGCGCAATATTTTGAACTGTTTCAAGTCTTGAAATTTATTCTAGACTAAACAAATTCTAAACTTAAATTTCTGCATTATATCCCGGGAATGACATTGTTTCTGACGGTGTCAACTCCCGAGCTCACATTCTACCATTCTACTAAGTATTTATCTTATGACTTCAACCTAGCTGTCCTGCAATTAAGGATTTTCTCTTCTTTTAAAATGTCAGGGCGTTTTTTTATACGCTGCTAACAACGTGCTGTGCTTGAAGATTCTTGAAATTAAGATTCTCAAACTACATATGTACTGAAAATTCTTCCACCTTACAGTATGACGAGAATTTATCAATCGAATTTACTTTATCGTAAAACATGAACTTAGCATGAAATCTGCTACAGAATTTAGGAATACAGATGTTAATTCCATAAATCATTCAGTCACAAAATATAGCATAATATTTTTTAAGAAGATCCTTGGCTTAAATACATAAATTGTATTATTTAAAGTCTGAGATTTTCTCAGTCATTACATATAGAGTACTCACTAACACACGATTTGGCCGGTAATCTAACTGACTACTAAGTGGCAATATGATACATTTTTGTTGACGAAATTTTACCGTAAACTAGTTCATGATTTGGTTAGCGCATCCTATGACCTGATCATCTTATAACCATGTCTCTGTCCATTGCGACTTTTCAAACAAGAAAATTAGAAGCTTCAAAGCAACTTTGGGAAGGTGATATTTTGTAAAAGGTCACGAGTCAAACAGACGTTCTTTTTGTGGAGTCAAAGTAACAAAGTTGATGCTGACCATTAATTCTCTACCCCTTACATAATACTTAAACCAAAGTACATCCACTCTATTTATATGCATAGATCAATAATCAAATACTTTACAGTATTGTCTCCACAACAATTATCCCTATGGATCTCCAAATGGAAAATATCTTCTCCCATCTCCTGCCATTATTATTACTAACAATCTTATGCCTCTATTCAAAATATTATACATTTGTTGGCGCTGTAGACCAAAGGTTGCAAAACTGCAGTGTTCCCAGGAGCTGTGGCAGTCAAGAAATAAGCTTCCCATTCTATATCGAAGAGGATTACAACTACTGCGGATACCCGGGCTTTCACCTCTCTTGTGATTACAATAATGGCGATCCTCGCACAATTCTCAAGCTCGACGGCGACGACTACATCATCCACACCATCTTCTACCAAAACAAGTCTCTTATCGTCTCAAACGCCGCATTTTCGACTCCCAACACCACATGTTTCGCTCCTCTCCGGAAACTATCTCTCCCAAATAATTTCTTTCTCACTCCAAACCAAAGCCAAGTCTTTTTGCTCCAAAACTGCCACAACACTTCTTCTGAACTCATAAAGTACAAGATCGGTTGCTCTGCAGAAAATGACACCAATTGGGTCTTGGCCTTGCCGGAGAACGACACGAACCGAGTGGCTGAGGCGTCTGAAAAGTGCGAGGCGGGATCAAGGACGGTGGATTTGCCAGTGATGAAATATAGTAGCGAGACTGAAGGAATGAAAGAGGTGTTGAGCGGAGGATTCATGCTTAGTTGGATTGCAAGTGACTGTAACTTTTGTAACAGCACTGGAGGCAAGTGTGGATTTGATTATTCCTCCTATCGTTTCAAGTGCTATTGCTCAGATAGGCCTCACCGCGCGCATTGTGACCCGCCTACTGGTCAGTATCTTTATTCTCTTCTCGTCAAATCAACACTCGTAATAATCTTTGATCATCTCCTAATGATCAGCTTCTTTCTATTTAAACAAAAAAAAAAAAAGGAATTTATTTTTGGTCACGCTGGTCAAGTGTTTCTTAATTAACATCTCGATCGACGTTTGCTTAAATCTTTATTTGTTGCATAGGTTTGAACCAAACGATTTTTGCTTAAATATTTATTATCCCTTCATTTTAGTCCTTTTCACCCTTTCTTTTATTTTTATCCTGAAATTTATTTTATTTTTCGTTTAGGTTATTTTTGCCTTAAAACTCATTGATTTCTTCATTTTGGTCATGTTTGACCCCTTTTTTTTTTTTTTTTTTTGCTCTGAAACTTTGGGTGCGTTTGGAACTGTGTTTTGGTTGTTTTTCAAAACGTTTATGCACGTAAACGAAAATAGTTTGCAAACCGCATTTGTTTACCAAATGTTTTGAAAACGAAAACGAAAACAAAAACAATGAGAATGTTTTTGTAAAGAAAGTAAAAAACGATTTAAAGTTGTTTTCCCTTTTCCACTTTTATTTTCTAGTACTTATCAACAATGTTATCTTAAATTATTATTATTAATTACTAATTATATAACATATTAATTAATGATTAATAATTAACAAATAGTATGATTAATAACTAATAACTAATAAATAGAAAGTAATTACTTAATTATTATTAAATTTGTAATTTACTTAATTAATTATTTGGTTAAAGATTAATTGCCCAAAATTGATTATATAATATATTAATAATAGAATAAATAATTATAGGTTATTAAATAAATAACTAATAATTAATATGCCAATCATAAATTAATTTGTAAATAGTTGATAAATAAAAAACAAACAGTTATTAGTCAATTAAAAATTAATATTAACTTATAATTATTAATTGTGTAATATACTAATTAATAGTAATTAATAACTGAAAATGAGTAATTAATTATTATTTAACAATAATTACCAAAAATTGATAAATTAATATATCAAATAGTAGAGTATTAAATAAACATTAGTAATTAATTAACTAATTATTTAATTATGTGACGAAAAGTTAATTATTTAATTGGTAAATATAATATTAATAAATTATTTATATATTAATTATTTTTTATTAACACACTAATTAATTACTTATAAATTATTAAATATAAGTACTTTACCAACATAGTAATTACTTATAATCAACTATTAATTACTATTTTTTAATATATTTAGCATCTTAATTTATTATATATATAGTTTAATTACTAATGTACTCATTAATGATAATGTCCATTATTATATTATTAATATATTAAATTTTATTTTTTAAGTGATTATTAAATACTTAATATCTAAATTTAAGATTATTAATTACATGTACTCAAAAAAAAATTTCATAAATATAATCAAACACGATTTCACATTTTTATTATACTTAAAATAGTCTCTTAAAATACCAACTCAACACAATTTCCGAATCGGTCCAAGAATAATTTTGAACATAATCTCATTTTCACTTTTGTACTGAAAACAAAACCATTTTAAAAATGTTACAAAGCGGGCCTTTTATTTTTTTCATTTTGGTTCTTTTTGCCCTAGAACTTATTTATTTCTTTATTTCTGCCCCTTTTCACCCTTTTTTGTGTCTTGAAGTTTTATTTTTATTTTTTTTTGTTTTTGTTCCTTTTGGTTTGGAACTTATTTATTTCTTCATTTGGCCCTTTGCGAACCCTCCTTTTTTTAGTTTTGCCATAAAACTTTTCTTTTTTTTAACTTTGGTTCTTTTTGTCCTAAAACTTATTTATTCCATCATTTTAGTCCTTTTTTTACCCTTCTTTTTATTTTTGTCATGAAATTTCATTTTTTTTTCATATAGTTCCTTTTGCCCTTAAATTTATATATTTATTCATTTTAGTCCTTTTCTCACCTTTTTTTTTAATTTTGTCCTGAATTGTATTTTATTTTTGTTTTGGTTTATTTTGCTCTAGAATTTATTTATTTCTTCATTTTAGTCCTTTTTTGACCTTTTATAATTTTTACCTTGAAACTTTTTTTTGTCCATTTTGCCTTAAAACTTATTTATTTTTTCATTGTAGTCTTTTTTGACAATGTATATATATTCTTCTTACCCTAGAACTTCATTTTTTTTAATTTTTTTTCCTTTTTGGGGTTTTATAATTAGATTTTATATGCTTTTTTTGGGACATATTTTATATGCTTTTAATAATAACATGAAAATTAAACTTTAACACACGGATTACTCCCCATGTGCATAGCACGTGGAGTTCAACTAGTGTGTTAAAAAGTGTTCCAAACTTTAGTACATGAATTTAGAAAAGTGTTTAAACATTAAATTTTTTTTTTTGGTTGCTAGTGATAAATTATGATGATCATTTGATTGTTTTATATTATGGAAAAAGTATAATAATTATGAAATTAAAAATTCTAAAACTCGTAAGATTTATGTATAAGGACCAAAGTATACATATGGGTGTGGTTTAAATGGTTACTTTAATGTTTATTTATCGGTGAGTATCGTTGTTTTTATTCATAGGATATTATTTCGATTGTTGTAATAATTATTGGTTGGTGGACCAAAAAATTAATTGTAATTAATAAAATTGAATTCCTATCACACGACATCATATGTTTTTATATATGGAGGAGTTGTTAATGATCACGTTTCTGTAGGTGGTTAGCCAAGAAATATAAAAATTTGATTGAGTGGTGTAATAGGAATTCAATCTCATTAATTGTCGTAAATGTGATGAAAATGTAATCATTGAAAAGTCATCTATTTTAAATTTTAATGGTTATATTTTCATCAGTGATTACCTGTCAAATATAGCAATTTAATGATGTGACGTGATAAGAATGCAACCTTATAAATTATCATTTTTTTTGGTCAACTACCTAAGATGTTACAATAGTCTGATCAAAACACATGGTTAAAATAATAGTATCCACCGACGGGTAAATATGGGAGTACCATTAAGGGTATGGTTGGTACATGGATTCTTCATGGGTTCAAACCTATGGTTTTGATTCTGCTACAATGTTTTTCTCTAAAAAAACTTAAATTTTAAAAGTCATAATTAAAATTACTGGTTTGAACCCATATACCAAACGGACCCTAAAACTACACCCATTTACACACATCATACAACTAAAAAAATATGTCATACATATTATTAAAAAATAAATAGGAAAATATATATAATATATCTAGTTCGGATTTACAGATTAAGCGAATTCAAAAATGTTCAATCTGCAATTCAATCCAGAACTTTCGGATTGGAAAAATCGTAATCCATTACCAATTTAAAATTTTCTTAAGCCAATTCAATTTGATGAATTGGATTAAGAGAATTGAACAAATTGGCAGATTGATGAACACCCTTATTATCACGTGTATTCGCTAGTCGAATAGGATGCAAGACATTAAAATTTGACTGGCAGATTAGACTTTTGAGAATTTCGTATCAAATTCAACTAATGTCACTCTAAGAAAGAGGCAATTAATTCCTTACTTGATTAAGAAGTGCTGTCCCATTAAAATTGTTATATTCCTTTTCAATGGGGCCACCGTGAATCTCTTGAGTTGGGTAACTGTGGAAATTCATTCACGGCTATTTAACCATTTGACTTGTTTGTTAATACACTTGCATATCATGAGTTCAATATGTTAAATTTAGTAACCAGTCTTGGTTTGTCCAGTAAAAGCCACATCGGGCAGTGAGTACTTTTTTATTCCAAGTCAAATAGAAAGATGGTTTAATTATACCGTAAGATTAAAAATCCTTTTTCAGTCTCATTCTCTCTTTCTAATATGTATATATATTTCTGGAAATTGATAATTTTATGCTGCGTTGCTCCACTGAAATGTTATCAATTTATTGGCAGGGAAAACAAAAAATCTGGCCGTTAAAGTCGGAATAGGGAAAAAAAAAAAAAAAAAAAAAAAAAATCTCTCGTTGAATCCTTGTGACTGAAATATGTGCAAAGACCTTTAATATTTTCGGTAAGACTATTCTAATGCTTGCTTTATCATTTCTTTTCTTTGGTATACGTTGTAGCCGCTGCAGTTGCTGGAATTGGGTTTCTAATTGTGATACTCTACTGCTTGAGGAAGATGTCATTCATTTTCTTTTGGAAAGATCAAACTCAGCAAAATGTTGAGGCCTTCCTAAAAAATTATGGACCTCTTCAAGTCAAAAGATATAGCTACTTGAATGTTAAGAAAATGACAAAGTCTTTCACAGTAAAATTAGGCCAAGGAGGATTTGGTGATGTATACAAAGGAAAGTTAGATGATGGCAGTCTTGTTGCAGTGAAGGTATTGAACCAATTAAAAGGTGAAGATGGGCAAGATTTCATCAATGAGGTGGCAACCATTAGCAAAACTTCACACGTCAATGTTGTCACTTTGTTGGGTTTCTGTTTTGAGAGTACTAAAAGAGCTCTACTTTATGAGTTCATGCCTAATGGATCGCTTGAGAAGTTTATATTCGACGAAAATGCAACCGAAACTGCTCATAAGTTGAATTGGGAAACACAATACCTAATTTCACTTGGCATTGCTAAAGGACTTGAATATTTGCACAACGGTTGTAACACTCGAATTCTGCACTTTGATATTAAGCCTCATAACATTCTTCTTGATGCAGATTTTGTGCCTAAGATATCCGATTTTGGTTTAGCCAAAATTTGTAAAAGAACAGAGAGTGCCATCTCAATGTTGGGTCCAAGAGGAACTGTCGGATATATTGCCCCTGAAGTATTTTCCAGAAACTTTGGAGAGGTCTCACACAAATCTGATGTTTATAGTTACGGAATGATGATTTTAGAACTGGTGGGAGGAAGAAGTAATATCAATGTTAGAGTCGATAACACAAGCGAAATATATTTTCCACATTGGATCTACAAGCGTCTAGAGTTAGATGAAGAGCTTGGACTGAAGAGAATACAGAACGAGGAAGACAAAATAAAAGTGAGGAAAATGATAATAGTAAGCTTGTGGTGCATACAGACTGACACTTCAAAACGTCCAACAATGAGTAGAGTCATAGAAATGTTGGAAGGGAGCGTTGATTCCTTGCAAGTACCACCCAAGCCGTTCTTGTCTTCTCCTAATTAAACATCACCACAAACCGAATCTTCTAGAACATTTGTCTTGGCAAATTTATGAATGTCGTTGCCCAATTTAGGACATTACTCTGTTTATTTATTTTCTATGATATATTTGTACTCTTTACTGCTTAGTGTTTAATTTTAGAAAATATTAATCAAATGATAATTGCTTTCTTAAACTTAGTAATTAATTATACACAAATGAAATTAAAGTAATTATACGCTCATTATTAATTATTATTATTACTTCATTCATTCAACAATTATAATGCTACTCGTTTTAATTTAATACAAAAAATTTACTCTTTTTAATTTATTTTAAAAAATGACTGACGATAATTGTTATCATTAAAAAAGTTGCCGACAAAAACATTTAGGGCTTGTTAGAATCAGGTTATCTAATTGTTACAGCACTTGGCCCCATGGGCGTAGGTTTTTAGCGAACCACGTAAAAATTTCTCTGTGCATTATTTATTTACTGCTTTTGTAGATAATAAGATTAATTAGTCGTTTCTTATTCAGAAAACTTAATTAATTAATTGTTGCAGAATCTGTTGCAACAGTAAACGTAAAACAGATCTTTAAACTTTATTCTATTCTCATTGCAAAAGGATCACATCTTACTCGTCATACATTATTATTGTGAAGCACTCTTGACTTTTATTGTAACCTCGTAGTGTATGTGAATCAATGATGGAATTTAGCCAAACCCAATTTTGCAATTTTTCTTGCGTAAAATAAATGTTTCAGTCTACTATGCTGTATGTGATCACTGACACTGACGTTGCTATACTTTTATCCATCTCTGTTGAAAATAAGCTTGTTTTTAGCTGAGTAAAGCACAGCAAAACCAGCCACAATGCCAGCTATAAGTAGTTTCAATGTCCTTAACTTGTGATACTTTGACTTGAAGCCATTGGTAAGGTACTCCACACCCCATCGCGAAAAGAAATGCAGCCCACACGTTTTTTGGAACTTCTGAATGGAAAATTCCTACAAAGAACAATGCAACAAGCTTTGATATAAGCATTGAAAATGCGTGATACTCAATATATCGAAGTATGAACGATGTTTTGTTCAAAGCTTATCAACATTTAGATCTATAAGGTATCTACAGAGCAGTGCAATCTTCTGGTGGAAAATGCAAGGAAAGTAGTCCAACCTAAAGTAAGATAGCTGGAGAACAGGCCAAAGGGAGAGGCTTTCCTCATTGGGATTCAAATTTACCCAAGTCATCAGCAAGTGTATCCAAACTGCGGTTGAAAGTTTCTAAAGAGAAACCCTGCATGTTTCTCAAGAATCATTGTTGACATTCGACTCGCATCTCCATTTCATGCAAGTGTAGAGGATTATATGGTCTAATTAAACTGTAACTCTTTAAGAAAATAAAAGAGAGCAAACAACCCTGTTGAGATTTTTCCACCACTAATTGAATCTTGGTTCTTCTATGTGTAAACAATTAGCGTGAGAAGAATGATTTTAACAAGGGCATACCAGCTTGATCATCTATAAGCATGTCAATATGCACTGATACATTGAGTAGAGAAGATTTGTGTAAGATTAGCGCTGGAATATTACCTTTGGCAACTTATCTTGATGTGCCAGATGATCGACGTGAAGCCTAACATTATATGAAGCAGGAATCCAAAAACGACGATCAACCTCAGAATATACATTTGCAATTATCTCAAACAACGTATGTGCTCCATTTTCTATCGCTTCCAAGATGGAAATTTCTCTACTTCTGCGATTCCTGAAGATTTGGGAATGTATGTCAAGGTTAAGTAGTTCCTGATACATCAAGCCAATAATGGAAAAAAAAAAAAAAAAGAACACACGCATTTGCTAATAATGGGACCCGTAGAGCATATAATACGATGAGAAGAAATTAGACAATAATTTATATTTCATACTTGAGATATCCACAAAGCATGTGCTTTGGCCAAAGGTTAACCCTCCCATGCATCGGGATTAAAGCATGTGGGGAAAGCTCCATAAAGGTGTAAGTTGTCTTGAAATAATCCTGCATAACATCAGCCTTATTAGTGAGATTTGTTTTAGCAAAATAGACTGTTTACGTGGACATGTGTAATTAAATTACAACAAAAATAAGCGCCCATGCCTTAAATATAAAGATAATCAGAATCGGCATGCCTGCATTATCTCTCATTAACTTTTGTTTTCTTTTTCAATTTCAGTTTTTTGGTCCAAATGCATCATAATTAAAAGCTTAATATAATGACTAAACCTTTTTTTTTCTCCCCTTCGATTGATTACAATCAATTTCAACTCTGGCTGGAAAACACACAACATTAGCTAGTTTATTACATTAAGAAAACGAACAGCAATCAGCCAATTGAGGCTAGCGGAATTTGTGTTTAGTGGCATGAGTTGGATTAATGTATTAAGTCTTGGCTTCAAGTCCCAGGAGATAATTAAAAAAAAAAAAAAAACAAAAAAAAACAAACAAACAACAATGACATGAAAACACCTGCAAAGAGATATTTATTTCCTTTTTTTTGTTATATTAAAAAAAGGGGTAAACAGTGTCCCAAAAATTGAAAGAGTTAGATTGGTAAACCATAAAATGATATTTCATTCATAGGAAATACAAAATGAAAAGTTATATGGTAATGCACTCACTTCCATATTTCCACCAGACCTGACGTCCAAGATGGTACTTCCTTGCCTGAAACAACAACAAAGACAGTTAGCAGTGAAGTTTCTAGAACGAAAAATTGTCATCATTGAAATAAAAACCAACTTTTAATGAATAGGAAATGAAATTTGAAAGCAAAGGTTAAGAAAAATAAATAAAAAAAAGGAAGAAAAATTGTGTTTCTCAAGTTCAGTTAGTTATTTTTCTGTTTAATGACATTGGTGTTGACGGTAGAATTTCATCAACAAGATTATGCCGGATTACCTCTCGGTGGTCCGCTAAGTTACCGGTCAAAACTAATTATTTTCTCATATTTATGCAGCTGATAGTGTTTTTTTTTTTTTTAGGTATATTGAAAGATGTATTGATTTGTTGTTAGAACGGAAGTAAAGAGACACGAATTTATAGTGGTACACTATAAAAAAGAGCTACATCTACTGGTTCTTGTATTTTTCCTTTTGTGCTTTTAAGATTACAAAAAAGCTCTCTCTCTTTCTCTCTGGGGCTTTGCCCTTTTTATAGCCTACAGATTACATATGGGTTTCTTTTGGGCGGACTGTCACAGGGGGTTTTCTGATGGTTTCTCTCAAGTAGCCTATTATCCTATCTGCCTAGACCGTAGCTTCTCAGCACCTTTTGGACTGTTCACTCACTCACTTTGTCCACTATTGCGACTCTGCGGATCCTCTGTGATTTTCATTGGTCCATTCCAGGCGATTTATGGGCAGGTAATCATTTCCTGTGCTACTGACCTTCTCCAAACCTAAACGTAACCTAGGAATTTCTCCCTTGTCCCCTCAGAGGCCTTTATTCTACATGCACACATATTCATGCGTTCTGCCCTCTGCACCTACATTATACTTCACAGAGTGCGACCTCTGTCTCGGTCGACCCCCTGATGGTACCCCTTCTGTTGCGAACAAATTACGCATGCCTCGACTGGATGTAGGGTCGACGGCTGTGTAAATCATCCCATACGATCGGCCTTTTCACCATATGGCGATGGGGGAATGAGCCTTAGGCGTCGACGGTTGCCTGACGTGGCGGGTTTTGGACCACGTGGAGCGTGGTCGTCATCCGACGTGTCAACGAATATTTTCCCACACAACAACTACCCCCTAGGTCGAGGCTTTTCTTTGGATTGCCTCGAGCTAGGCTGGGATTTGCTCTGGCCTTTCCATTTGCTTCGGGTGTGGGAGCCTAACTCCGAACCTCCCTTGTAATGATGGCTCTGACACTTCGAAGTCCTTCGAGAAGTGCAAACGTCGCGTCGGGTCGATCGCCACGCTGACGTGGGCTTTCATTTAAACGGACGAATCTGGGCCATTGGATCGTGTCTCTTCAGCTTCCCGCCTTCTCCCCAACCGTCGGATTGAGTGCCTTCGTTTCCGCTGTTGGATGCATACTCATTTCATCGGACGGTTGAGGGTCGAGGGCTTTTCGTTACTATAAATAATCTCTTCGTGCTTGTTCAAATCATCTTGAAACTAAACCGAAACTCTGTCAAAATTTCTCTAGGACTGTTCTTCATAATCTCCTATTGCAAACACGCGAATCTTCAGCGAAGTTCACCTCCGAGTTCTTGCACCCCTCTCGCTCCTTATTTTCTGGTAAGCATTCCTCCCCCCTCCTTCCTACTTTGATGTCTGTGTGTTTATTCTTTTGCCTGAGCTCGTAGTGGATTTTGAGAGAGGGGGATATGGTTTGAAAATGACGTAATAGGGGTGCTAGAACCTGATTTGGTGTTTTTCGCTATATTCTGAACTGGTCATGGGAGTTTTGAGTGAGCCTGGATTCTTATTTGGCTTTCTGGGTTTATTTGAATAATCGACCCTTGGTTTGAATTATCGTCGTCTAGATCATGTTTAGGTTAGAATCATCGTCGCCTATTTGAACTATCGTCGTTTAGCCTTAACTTTACTTGGCTAAGCTTTTAAACAACTTTAGACGCCGAAATGATTTCCTCTCCCCTCTCGATTTATAGGATATTGATCTTAGATTTTTCCTTCACAGTAATGGCACCTAAAAGGATTAACCGTCGAAGGGGATCATCGTCCGTGCCTCTTGTGGGCCGGATCCTTCTCCAACCGCCGAGTCTTCCTCCCTCTCTACCAACAGCGATCCAATTTTGAGGGACGTCTAGGACTACATCCCCGATCCTCGGGATAACGAGGACAACGTCGACCGCCTAGTGTAGCGTCTCCGCTTACTTGGTCGGTGGTGTTATCTCTGGCTACAGCGGATGACACCTTGGTGTCCCCGTGGCATCAGTGGGGGCGGATGAGGAGCGGCCGTCCTTCACAGCCGACTTCATGGCGCCAAAGACACGGCAGAGATAGGATTATGAGTTCCTTCAAGAGTCTCTTAAGCCACATTCCTTCGCAAATTCCATGTGTCATAGCTCTGAACTCAGCTTCTGCACTGTTTCTTGAAACCACTGTTTGTTTCTTACTTCTCCAAGTGACACGGTTTTCCCATATGAAGGTGCAATACCCTGATGTGGATCTTCGATCAGTAACTGAGCCTACTCAGTCTGCACCAGTAAAGATTTCTATTCTCATGTTTGTGTTCTTCTTAAAGTACAAGCCTTTGCCATGAGTCATCTTGAGATACCTCAGAATTCGATAAACAGCCGTCATATGCTCTTTCATGGGATTATTCATGAACTGGCTCACAACACTCACTGAAAAACCAATGTCGGGCCTAGTGTGTGAGAGGTAGATGAGTTTCCCAACTAGTCTCTGATATCTTCCCTTGTCAAGTGGTGTATCATTCTCCCCAAGTCCTAATTTCGTGTTCAGATCCATAAGCGTATCTGCAGGCTTGCATCCGAGCATTCCAGTGTCTTTTAGGAGATCTAGGACATATTTTCCCTGAGAGACCGATATTCCATCTTTTGTTCAAGCCACTTCCATTCCTAGGAAGTATTTGAGGGTTCCTAGGTCTTTGATCTCGAACTCTTTTGCAAGGAAGTTCTTCAATCTTTTCATTTCTTCTAAGAAATCTCCTGTAAGGACAATGTCATTGACGTAGACAATGAGAATGGACGACTCCCCTCTTCCTGATCGCTTGATAAAAAGAGAGTGATCCGCCTGACACTGTGAAAATCGGTCAAACCAAGCTCGAGGTGACTGTTTTAGTCCATACAATGACTTTTTGAGTTTGCAAACTTTATTATTTGTTGCTTGAGTTCCGAGACCAGGAGGAATCTCCATGTATACTTCTTCTTCGAGGTCACCATTGAGGAAGGCATTCTTGACATCAAGCTGGAATAGTGGCCAGTCTAAGTTAGCTGCAAGGGATAAGAGAACTCTTACAGTGTTGAGTTTAGCAATCGGGACAAATGTTTCCTGGTAATCAATGTCGTAAGATTGCATGAATCCTTTCGCAACTAGTCGGGCTTTGAATCGTTCCACACTTCCATTTGACTTGTGTTTTATCGTGAATATCCATTTGCAGCCCACAGGTCGTTTTCCTTGTGGCAAGTCAACTATCTCCCATGTATTGTTCTTTTCTAAGGCCCAAACTTCTTCCATAATAGCTGCCTTCCAATGTGGTATCTCAATGGCTTCATGAATGTTGTTGGGAACCTGTATCTTGTCAAGATTGGAGACAAAAGCACGATATTCTGGAGGTAATCTTTTGTAAGACAAGAAGTTATAAATAAGATGATTTGTGTAGGATCTCACTCCTTTTCTTACGGCAATGGGCCGATTATCATGAAGCTCGATAGTGGAAGAGTCATGTTGGGAGTTACCTTGTGTTACTTCTAAAGGACTTAGAGTTGGTTCCGACTCTTGGACTTGCTGAAGGATTGCTTGTTGTTCTATCTCCTTTAGATGCCATTTCTTTCTAGAATAAACACTATTTTTTAACAGGAGAAGGAGAATGATGTGATGGAAATTTGTTTAGTAACTCTTGAGATGAATTCTGAGAAAGGACTTCAACAGGAGACTGGGTGATTGGATTTGGATCAAGAACACGAAGGTCGTGATAGGGTTGAGTTTCAATGATGTCCCAAAACTGATGTTCTTTTGACGCACTATCCTCCTGAACGTTAGTTTTTGGGTAGTAGGGTTGTTCCTCAAGGAAGGTAACATCCATCAAGTTATAGAATCTCCTTGTGATGGGTGAGTAACATTTATACCCTTTTTTATTTGGTGAGTACCCAAGAAAAATGCATTTGATTGCTCCGGGATCGAGTTTGCTTCGGTTATGAGGATAAACATAAACAAAGGCTGACCAGGCAAACAGTTTGGGTGGAATGGTGGAAATGAAACGACTTTCTGGATAGGCTTTGAGAAGAACTTGACTCGGAGTTTGAAATTTTAGCATACGGGATGACATTATGTTGATAAGATAAGCTGCCGTAAGAACAGCTTCTCCCCAGAAGTGTTTTGGAACATGAGAAGTGAACATCAAGGACCTACCAACCTCAAGGAGATGCCTATTCTTTCTCTCGGCTATCCCATTCTGTTCATGAGTATCGACACAAGAACTCTGATTAATAATGCCCTGGCTATTCAGATTATCTCCTAGAATAGTTTTATAATATTCTTTTGCATTATCAGTCCTGAAAACTTGAATTTTTGTTTTGAATTGTGTTTGGATCATGGTGTTGAATTTTTTGAAGATTTGCTCTACTTCTGATTTTTCTTTCATGAGAAATATCCAGGTAATTCTTGTGTGATCATTAATAAAGGATACAAACCAACGTGTCCCGGTAATTCTTGTGTGATGGTCCCCAGACATCACTATGAATCATAGAGAAAGGATGTGACATGTTCTATGATCGACTGGGATAAGAATTACGAACATGCTTTGAAAGATGGCACACTTCACATTGAAAATTCTTAGATCTTTTATTTCTGAATAATGAAGAGAACAGTTTTTCAAGATAAAAGAAATTAGGATGTCCTAGATGATAGTGTCATAACATAATTTCACTATCCTTATTTGAAGAAATAGAAACACAACTATTGTGAGACTGATTTGAGAAGACTGCTTCGTGAGCTTATTTTTCCACAAAGTGATCGCCTTTGAGGAGATAGAGTCCCGAGCACGCCTCAACACTGCCAATCATCTTCCCCGAATCCGAGTCCTAAAATTCACACATATTTTGGAAGAATTTAGCAACGCAATTCTTATCTCGGGTCAGTTTACTGATTGACAGTAGATTATAATCAAAATTCGGTACAAGTAAGATAGAATGAAGAGACAAAGTCTTAGAAATTGTAACCGAACCAAAGCCTGCAACTTTTGAAATGTAGCCATCTGCAATCTTAACTAAGTGATTTTCATTGCTAGGCATAAAATCAGTAAGAAGGGATTTATCTCCCGTCATGTGGTCTGAAGCGCCCGAGTCAACAATCCAAATATCATTTCTTTCCCTGCTAACAATCAATGCTTTTGAGAAATTACCTTTTTGAGCAAGGGACCATGTAGCAACAATGGAAGAGCCGGAGGATTAACTGATCATCTTTTGAAGAAGTTCAAGCTGTTCTTTGCTAAAGAGAACCGGTTCGGTGGTGCTATTCTCACTGGTTGAGGATGCAATATTGCCACGGCTTTCAGGTGTTGGGTGTGAGGGTTCCCAATCAACAGGTTTTCCATGAATCTTCCAACAAGTATCCCTGGTATGGCTTGTTTTCTGACAATGCTCACACTAGGTTTTGCCTCTTCTCGCCTTGTTCTCTATGTTGTTCGGTTGAGGTCCACGCACAGCAAGGGTTGATCCTTCAGTGGCTGTAGCTATGGGCAGATTGTTGGGTGTTCCCATCTTTCGGCTTTCTTCCCTTCTTACCTCCGAGAAGGCTTCTCTTAGACTTGGCAGAGGTTTTGTGCCCAAAATTCTCCCACGGACTTCATCTAGATCCTTATTAAGTCCCATTAAAAACTTAAAACACTCATTTTTTCTCAATGATCTGCCTATACCGATTTCCATCATTCGGACTCTCCCAAGTATACTCTTCAAACAAGTCTAACTGTTGCCAATAACAAGAGTATTATAGTATTGGGTAACATAAGTTTCACCTTGTCGGAGATCATTCGACTCTAATACCATAAATGGTGTTTTCGTTGCTAGAGTAGGTGTCTTTGGCAGCATCCCAAATTTCTTTGGCAGTACTATAGAGGAGAAAATTTTCTTCAATATCGTTGATCATAGAGTTGATCAACCAAGACATTACCATGATGTCCTCAGCCCTCCAAGACCGGTACTTAGGGTCTTTTTCTCTTGGTGAGGTTGACAGGCCTGTGAGGTGGTCCTCCTTCCCTTTCCCACGAATAAACATGAGAACGGACTGTGACCACTACAAATAGTTATGCCCGTTCAGCTTGTGGCTTGTGATTGGTAGAATCCCACTGTTGTCCGTGCCTCCATTGTTTCCTGCCACCGGATTTTCCTGATTGGAGGTAATTTCAGAGGTGGAGCTTCCTCAGTCTGCTGCCATGCCGTATTTTGCCATTGTATATGGGACTATAGGAGAGTTGATGGGAAAAAACAGGGGTTACTGGACAGAGTCAGAGGCAGGGCTCTGATTCCATAAAGAATTGAATGAAGAATATAGTTCTTTTCATTGATTTAGAATAGTACAGAGGCTGAATATATATACAAGGAGGCATGATCTGCTGCCTTATTCTAAGGAAATAATACTGATTTCTAGCCTAATATGATCAAGAAAATATCAGGAAATATTTCCTGATTTCCTAAATTAACTCAAGAAGGAAAGTTTGACAAATCAAGGCTAATCTACAACCTGTCACAGCCGGAGCAAGGCTGTACAATCCAGAAGGTGATGCAACCCAATCCGGATTTTCAACCAGAACATCTAACATCTTAAGTTCTGCATCCAGCCTAAAGAGGATCTTCTTCATAATTTAAAATAAAAATTTACTATGATCAATTTTCTAGGGAATTATCCGAAATTATTCAGATAAGCACCAAGTTGATACAGATAGATATACTATAACATGCAAATATTTTTCTCAATCTCTCATAAAAAAATAAATGAAAAAATCAAAACCCATTAATGGAGCACCGTCATCTTTAACTGAATCTTACCCAACACAATGATCACCAACAACAATGGAGTGTGTACGGACATGAAGCAATCCCATATGACCATCTGTGTGTCCCTGAATGAAGAACTGTTTAATTCCAGAGGCAACAATGTAGAAGCATGTTTTGGTGATAGATATATGAAACTATGGCTTTTAAGTTACATCTGAAGATAGTTCTGACACTTTGACTCAAGTTCCTGACCTGTTGATCACAATTGGTATTCTTATATTTATTTTTCTTGGTTGTAAATTTTGGAACGAAGATCTAAACCAGCCTCCACCCAAACTCAAATGCAGATGCATATAAACTCTTATACTAGATCTCTGAACCATGATACTTACAAACATCAATAGAAAAATGATACTCGATGGAAAAATGAAATAATCAAGATTATTTCCAAACATGTACTACATGAAACAAGTGTAGTAAATTTAGATTTTATTGCTTCTATATGGTATCACCAAGAGCAACCTTTTACTTTTTTGAGAAAAACTATAGAGTCAGAAGAGCTATATTGCCACTTGTAATAGGAAACTAGAGTGTGCATAAAGATATACGAGTCACTTCTTAAATTTTGAGAAAGGTCAAGTGAGTAAGAAATACCGGAGCAAAAATGACATTCAATCTCTGACCACCAATGCAAATGTCTTCATTTCCAGTAATCGAAGTATAACCAAGAGACCAAACATCTGTCAGTTTATGACTATGATGTTAGAATCTAGAAGTTAAGAAGAAGTTGAAGTATAAGCAAGAGACCTGTCATTGTCAGCATAGAAGACTATGAAATTAGAAACTAAAACCTAAACAAAACAAACAAAATTTAGAAATCAGTACTAAATAATAAAACTGCATTTAAATACCTAATGGTACCAAAAGTTCGAAAAACTGATAGCATCCATCAAAATCATGTTAGAGAAACCAAAATGCGCATCCATTTTACCATAAAAATACATTTCACAGACTATTAACAGTATGATATCATAATCCATGGAAGCATAGATGTCAAGGAAACCACTAAAATTAGAATTAAATTAAAAACAACAGATAGCATTATTATAAATAGTTTAAATGGCTCGTACTTTGAAAAAAGTTTAGGAATCTTTACACCTGACCATAAGAGACACTTTCCTTAGTTAAGTACATATGAACCTAAGGTTATGAGAAGTACAGACTTGGTAGTCCCCACTGCCCCTCAAATAAAAGAAACCGAAGAAAGGTAGAACAGAGAGAGGAAATAGAAGACAGTAAATAGAAACTAAAAATGTGCAATTGTAACCTTTTCCAATGCGACGCATGGTATTTTCATGTGCTAATAACACAGCATTAGGATTGCATTGTTGGACAACAGATAAACCTGGAAAAGAACAGAAAGAACAACAGGAAAAACTTCTGAGATACGAGGCAAGTCCTTTATGTATCTGGCTATTTAATAGGACCTACGAGCATCTCCAATGCAATGCTATAATTGATGTTCCAATTGCAAATTTAACATTTGAGTGCAAAAAGCACTGTCCAATGCAATACTATTTGTTGTGCCAAATTTCCCATATGCTAAACTTTGTGGCAAATTTCCCACCAAATATAGCATATGAGAAATGTGGCATTTGATTACTATTGGTTGAAATGTTTACTTTTTCATGTAATCATACTTTTTCATGTAATCATTGCAACTTTTGCATTTTCTAATTATTCTAAAAATAAAAGTGTACTTTTCCCAACTTTCAAAACTTAATGATTATGGAAAAAAGTAGATTTAGCATTTCAAATAGCATTATGCATTGGAACAAAAATGAAAATAACATACCATATCACACTTTTTAAGACTAAATATACAATTGGCATTAACATTTGCATTGGAGATGGTCTAATAGGTTAGTTCAAAAATTTGCAATCAGGAAAAAACAAGCCAATCGGGCCCCTAGTCGCCAGATTTATATGAAATCATGGTAGAGAAGTAGCTAACTCATCAACTTTATACTTAAAAAAGTCATATTTAATCTCCTAGTGCTGGTTTGGTTGGTTGCATATCAAAACTTACCATCTACATGATCGTGGTGGTGATGAGTAATAAAGACAACCAACTTTTTGGGCAAAGAAGAAACAATATCCTTGAGCTGAACACAACACATAAACAATGACGTCAACTTTGTTTTGCCAAAAAAAAAAAGACGATCACACTCGAATCTTAATAATTTAGAAAAAGGGAACTCTCTGTAACATGAACAAAGGCACAAGTTGAACAAATAGCTACAAGCCTACATCATCAAGCTAGTAGGAATTTGCATCTGCTGAAATCCAAAGTCATTTTTACCGATCATAACTGAAACCAAGTTTTAACAAATGTGAAAGGCTCATAAAAGTCATAAAAGGACTAAAGAAGTACCAAAATTCAATTAAATAAAAAATATAGAAACACACACACACGCCCACCCACACAAAAGTTTGCCTTCACTTACAAATTTTATTTTCATTAAAAGGCCAATAGTTATAAAGTACTAAAATAGAGATACATATTTTTGGTGCAATTGATATCCAAAATCAGAATTGGATCCTAACTTGAGTAAACTACTGGATGGATTAATTCAATCCTTTTTCAGGGAATCACTAGATGGATAACTTTAGTTCGTAACTCAATAAAGAATAAAAAAATTCAGTCAGATATTAAAACAGCATCAGTAATATAATCAAACATTAAATTGGGGTTGAATTCAGATGAGTTCAAACCTCTGATAAAATTTTAGACAGACCCTAACTCAAACATTGTCTCGTACAAGAAGCAGTTAGCACACAGGCAAGTTCCCTAGGATTTTCTACCAAGATATGGGGTAAGCGCAGACATATACTTAATCATTGAAAAGAATAGGCCTTTGAGAGAGGAGTTAACTCCTTTTCTTTTACCAAAGTCGAGCAAAAGATAGCTCAAATTTGAATTCATTTGTGAAAAGCATCAGAAGAGCAATTTTCTCAGCAAATGACAATACCTCTTCATAAAGATTGGAGTGACATCCTGGATCTACTATCAATGCATCCCCAGAAGCAACAAAACTAGCATCGTCACAGTCAGCTGAGGGACTCTCAGGTGCAAATACAATCAAGTTCGTTGTAGTAAATGGTTTTAGTGTCCTACTTTTCATGGGTACAATTGTAACACCGGGAGGGTACTCCTGAAAATGAGGAAAGGTATTTAATCTCCAAAGATAATTTTGTGTGCTGCATCTTTAAAAAAAAAATTGAAAAACAAAAAACAAAACAAAACAGTTAGTAGAGATTATAAAAGAGAGAAGATAAAGAGCGTCAGGTTGTGTTGTACACCAGCATTCACAATGTGAGTGTCCCACAAGTTTGGGGCCCACATGTGGGACTCACCTATTGTGAGTAGTTATGTCGGACACTACTAATCTTGAACATCACTGTTTTTTACCAATGATACATGTCGATGTATATTACATATAAGAATGACGCCATATTTTCAACTGATAATCCAATATTTTATCTCCTTTCCTCTCCTATGACTAACTGCATTGCCCCTTGCAAAAGTTTGAAAGTGCATCGTAAATCATCTTCGAAAAACCAATCAACAGTATGCATAAACCTCCAGTATTGATGATTTCGTGGAAGGATTTGGTTTATCATACACTCCCTAATCACTCAAATACAGCAAAATGAAGTAACAGACAAGGTCTTTAGAATTCTAATCGAAAGGAATAAAAACAATGAGGCAAAATGAAAAGACAACAGCACTCTAATATAGTCTTTATACCCCATCTAAAAAAGACAGCTAGTGAAAAGAGATCAAACCTGATAATTTAAATTTTGGGGAACTTTCCATATTTTAGCTTCCAATGAGTCATTTACAAGGCCAGCAACTACCAAAGGCCCTATACGGTCACCATTTGGTTTCACATCCACAAGCCAATTCAAACTACTTTGTGCAGACATCCACTTACATGACTCTGCATGGCATTTTTCCAAAAGGTAGATATAGATTATAGACTAGTGAGCTAGATGAGATAATCTCACTTTCAGGCAAATAACTACAACAGAGGTCACTAACTCATATGGCATGATAATAGAACTAAAACTACAAAATCAATGTGGAATGGTAAAATTCACACACACACACAAATATATATACACCAAAAGGATTAGATTGTTAAAAAAATAAATAAGCCCCCAGTTGATTCTTTGTCCTTGGTTTCATAATTTGCATATAATACCATGGGAAAAGTGGGTACGAGTAAACCTTGTAAATTGGGATCCCCAGACACCAAAAGTCCCAAAATGAAAAGAGTGTGAAAAGGAGGCCCTGGTCCAAACTCAGCTTCTTCAACGAACTTCCAGAACCTCCAATTTCCCCATTCAGCATCCCCAAAAACCACTTGTTCCAGAACCTACAAACCCTAAACTGATCAAAAAAACAAAATTCGAAAGCAAAAAACTCGGTAGAAACTGCACAAGTACCCGTTTGAGAGCCAAATTGACATCGAACTTCCTCAATTCAATCATCTCCGAGCACGATTCCGCGTCATGAATAGAAATCGGAGGCTCGGACTCTCCTTCTAGAGGGTTCAACCGCGTCGACGGCAAGTCCCAGAGATCGGAATCGGCGAAAGAGTCATACTCCTCGTCGCCGAACTGCGGCGGTCGTTTCTGCTTGACGAGGAGGAATTCGGCCTCGTTTCGAGGGTTCTTGAGGATGACAGCGAAGTTGTACGTCGCCATTGAAACATGAATTGCAGAGCTCGAAATGAGAGTTCGAAGACGGAGAAGAGTAGGTAAGAGTTGGGTAGCTGTTTTGACACGTGGCTAACTATCGTGGCGGTAGCACAGAAAATTGGTGAGGAAAGAGAGGAGCCTTAACACAGCGTTATGGCGGCGGTTGCTTACTTTACTTAGGATAGGTGGTCGTTGATGTTAGTTAATGGCCGTTGGTGTCGGTTAAGCATATGTGCATTTTTTATTTTATTTTTTTTCATAGAGCTATGAATATGGATCGGACTAGGCGGGCCGACCTGAGGCAACCGGGCCGCATTAGGGTGTGAGCAGGACCTAGATTTATGGCAGCAGCTCGGATCTAATTTTATTTCAAACGAGAAAATATGGCAAATAGTTTTTTTTTTTTTTTTTTTTTGAGAATGCAAATAGTATTTT
This sequence comes from Morus notabilis, assembly GCF_000414095.1. NCBI lineage: Eukaryota > Viridiplantae > Streptophyta > Magnoliopsida > Rosales > Moraceae > Morus > Morus notabilis. The sequence continues at coordinate 279,240 of NW_010362037.1, read as the reverse complement.
TCGATATGCTTTTGAAGTTTATAACGTATTTTTTAATGTTAGTAAATAATAGCATACTTTAAGACTTTAAGTTATGAGACTTTATAGGTTAAATTTTTTATACACATATCTAACGATTAAAAAAACTTAGCCTACCGATACGCTAGGCCGAGAATCTCTCTTAAATTATTTTGAGTCTATGCTTTTACGTATTTGCCCCTACTTTTTTCTTTTTCTCTTACCCGGTTGCACTCTCTATCCTCTATCTCTTCCCCTCATTGATTCTTTTCTCTCTCCTCAGCCCAATTTCTCTCTCTCCCTCTAATCTCTATCCTCTGCCCGTCTCTATATTCCTCATCTCGATCATCTACAATCGGTGATTGAATTTCTTAATAAATACAATATTTATCATTCGTTAGATTTTTGAGTAAACATGTTATTTCTAAATAAATATGATATTTTTTTAGTTGCCGGGCTAACTGTTAAATTTTCACATAAAATATGGTATTTCTAAGTAAATATAAAATTTAAGGGTAAAAATGGCATTTACCGATAGGCGACGTCGATACTGGCAACCGTATTTACCGGTCGCTGGTGCATGCTATATTTACAGGTAAATATGATATTTATGGTTAAATACAGTATTTATTGGTGAATACAATATTTATGAAATATGGTATTTACAGGTCGTCGATCACTAGTCACCGGTGCCCGTCGCCAGTTGTCGCCCAGGTCACCAGACACCGATAGTCGGCCATGGTAGACCTAACCAAATGGGAGAAGGAGAAAGAGTTGGGAAACAGAACGAGCAAGGAGGATAGTACCTATGTAATTATGCTATTTATTGCACATTCTTAAAAATTATGCTATAATTTAGTAACTACCCTATTGAATATGCTATTGCACTCATTCTTCCATTTTAAAAATATATATAAAATACATAGGTCGTACATTTTTATTAACGGATCAGCCCATACTGCCTCCTTATATAGATGGGACGTATCAAGCAGTTCATATTTACACTACTACTCAGCCATGGGAACACTTCAACAATTCTCTTTTGATATTAGTAGAGGGTCTTATTTATTTATTAACATAAGATTAGTGGGGTAAAAATGTTTCTATTAAATTGTTTACTTACTAAAATTGGGGAATGGAAGTCAATCACATATTTACTTGTTCCTTTTTTTTTTTAGAAATGACATTGACAATCTCATGCTCTCATATGGATTGACACTTCCAATCTTAAGTACTATATTATTATATTACCCCTAATTTAAGTATAGATAATAAACTTTTAAAAGTACAAAAAAAAAACCAAAAAAGTTAAAAGAAATGATATTTTTTGTCTGATTTGAATAACACGGGATACTTTTTGAATTTGAAAACTCAAAGATAAAAGTTGTATTTAGGTAAAATTGAAAGAATACATTTTGAATTTTCTCAAATAATAAGATGAGTTTGTGTTATGTATCCTTAAATTCCCTTCCACATAAACTATGATTGATCAACAGAAAACAAAATGTCTAGTATCGTAAAGAAGACGTATAATAAGAACACGATCGAGTTAGGAAAATGTAATTTATAATAATAATGAACATACCGTCTTTGTCAGAGTTATTTTTTGCATTTTTACCAGCCTTCTTATCCTCAACAAGAATAAATTCTAATTCTTCGTCCACGCCATTTGATTTGTAAGGAGCAAATCCATATATACAATTAAGTTACAAAAGCATACTCATATAGAAAATCAAGTTATACAATTTTGGACGATATGACCAAAAACGAAATTTGTTTATGCGTTTTTTCCCCCTATATGATGAATTGTTCCCTTTGATGTATTGATGAAAACCAGAATCTTTTTTTTTTTTCCTTCCAAAAATATGCAATAAGAAAACTTTCAATAATAAATAATTAATATTTTGTTAAATAGAACAGATTATATATTCATTGAATTACAAAGTGGACGTACAGTTTTAACTTATTTTTCTTATAAAATAGGGACACAACTAATTTAATTTTATAATGAAAGTGGAGCCACGTGGATTTACTTATCAACATGAAGTTCAAGCATCGCTGCTTTCGTGATTTAATAGTCTTATCAAAACAAAAATACTACTTTCATGATCTAATAGTATTATCAAAACAAAAATTTAGAAGGTTAGGATCATTTTAATTCACGGCTTTTTAATAAACAATTTGAATTTTTTTCCATGTACAAATTATGACATCATTCAATAATAAACATGTTTAAGAATCCATTACTAAAAATTTTCGTTGTATATAATTAAAAAAAAAAAAAAGCAAGAAAAGCAAGTAAGAGATATTCCAAGGTACGTAGTTCAAGAAAAACTCACAAATTTTGGCACTGCTTATCAATAACTGCTGACAGATTCGTAATCTTCACTCTCAACTCCATAAATCTATCCTGAGAGAATCCGTCAAAGATTTTGAGCTCAACAGTCTCTTGAAAGCCTTTGTTATCGACCGAGTGAAATATTCAGACATTGATGGGTCGTTCTGTCAAGCGCGATATATTTTCTTCTATATTTTTCTTCAGCTTACTATTTTCAAGTTCAAAAGAATCTGCATGAGCTTGAAAATGATCATAGTAATGAATGTAACGTAATTCGTCAAGGTTTTGATGCTCATTTGAAAGCTTGTCATCTTCAACAATTCTACAAAATGTGTCCATAAAATGTGATCCCATGTATGTTGGTTGCCAGTTTTTGCACCACCAAAGCCAGCTGCCAAATAGGAAGAAAAAGTCAATAAATAAGGGAAAAGTGATCTTTTCATTAGTACTTTCTCCATTTTCCTCTCTTAGGTTTTGAACAAACCTTTCTTTTCTTCCTATTTTCTTTTACTCGTGCTGAACAAAAATTAAAGCGTATATATATATATATATATATATATATATGTGCATGCATGAAGCACTAATAGTTGTAGCCAATACTTAAATTAGGTTCTTAATATATAGCATTCGTTTTTATAGATCTTTCCTCTCATAAATTGTGTTACCTAAGTCCGAACCAATAATCTTGAATTTAGAATACCCTTCTGCCCTTACGACTTTTTAATTGGCTAAATCCTATTTGCCTCCTTCGGGGACATTTCTCACTTTCTCGAACAAGTAAGAAATACTCGCCATTAATACGTAAAGCATTACCACACTGAGGAACACTAGGGCACCACTTAACTTTTCTATTATCCTCAATATATGACTCCAAAAGAAAGCGGTCAAACTTCTCTGCTAGATCAGTATCCTTAGCAGTAACTAGAATTCTGACTTTTGCCTCATCACAAACAGCATTGCAATTGTGTTCCATGCATCTAAAGCGCCGCCTGCTTTAGCCCTCTTTTATTTTTACAACAAAGTGTTCTGTCCAGCCTATTTAATTAGTGTAGACATAGAAAAAATTTAAATCAAATAATTAGGAACTATATTTTATGTGAAAGCTATGATGCAAGTTACAAACAAATAAAAGGGATTTTTTTTTAGTCACGTTAAATGAAACGATTTATCCTCCATATTATGCTGTCAGTCTAAAATTACTTAATTGTCAGAACCAGAGTTTTCTAGGGAATCATTTGCACTATTGGATTATGCGACATATGTAAGTATATTTTATCTTTAAATATATTCTTATTGTCTAACCTTTTTATTTTTGTTAATTAATAATTTTCGTTTCTCTTCATTACATAGTCAGATGGTTGACGAGAGGCAAACTCAAATTCACAGTCCGATTCAAGCGCCTCTACCCCCTGCCGTCGATGAGGTCGCCATTCTTGAAACGTGCTTGAGTCATCAAAAAGAGCGGGACCTAAAATCCATCGACGACAGAGGGGGTTCTAATTCTCCCTCTTCTGGGTCTCAGTCTGGGTTCCAGCATACACGATTATTTCCTACTTTGTAACAATAGTTTGCACATAATGAGACAAAGTTAATGTTTACATCCCTCCGCCCCCACCGGGTTTCATGCCTCCAACTGGAGAAGAAGAAGATAATAATAATGTAAACCTAGGAGATTAGACTTTATATATATATATATATATTTTATTATGTGTTTTATTTATTAATTACTAAACCTTATGCAGTTTATTTTATATTGTTGTTATGTTTTAGACCTTATTGTGTTATGTATTTGATTTTTGTGTTTTATTAATTATTATGTCATTCATGTTATTTCAATTGCATTACATAAATAATATATTTAATATTATTAACAAAATTTTTAATAATGTTAATGTATTATTCAGTTTTTTAATAAATATTTACAAATATTTTTGATAAAAAATATAAATTCATAAAACGAGTTAAAATCTAATTAATTAAAACAAATAGCAACATCAGCTGTTGTCACTAAAGATACAACGATAAGTTTTTAGCGATGAGATTGTCGTCGCTAAAACGCCTACAAACAAACTTAATTTTGAAAAATTTTGAAAGTTTTTGCAACGATAATTTTGAAACTGTAGTCGCTAAAAGTCTTGCTGACGTCATTTTCCATCAGTTCGTTTTTACAATTTATAGGACGACATGTCATTGTTATATCTTAATGATGACTTGATATCATTGTTAAATTTTGATTGACAACAGACTTTTAGCTCGTCGTTTAAGTTTTTTAGCGATGACTTTGGAAATTTTAGCGACAATTATTCTTGTAGTGACGGCACTTGGAAAGTTAGGAAACACAAAAGTGGACAAAATAAGACTTTGACAAGTATATGTTTGAACGGCATATACTTGACGGCTAAAACAGTAAGCATATGAAAGACTTCTGATTCATGTAAATATGTATGAATTGATCATCTCTTCTGTTTTTCAAGCCATTACTTCAACAGAAAATCATAACTTATGGGTTCTGCCTGTACCTAATTAAATAACAAGGTGGAAGCTAGAGAAGCGGATACCATTTTCACCACTGTTTTAAATTAATGGCCAAACTTTTTTTTCATTTTTATATACTTTCCAGATGTTGGATATTACAATGTCTTTGAAATCCGTCACTTTATAATTGCCACTATTTAATTATCAAAAGTTTGCAGCTGCCCATAATTATAAAAAAAAAAATTGAATTCTACCATCAAAAAGTTAGGATTTTCTTTGGTAATCTTTATAAAAATCGACTATTGGTAGTCTCTTATTTTTCAACAATTAGATTATAAGAATTTGTCCATTCTATATACTTTTTCAATCTGATATAATTTTGATCAAATCTAACGATTAAAAATTAAGACTATCAATAGGACGGACTACCAAGAAACTTCCCAAAAAGTTTTGAATTCTACGGTACTTTATAATTATTGGATAGGATATGCTTCAGTTGTGGGATAACTGGAGCAGGGTTTTCCTGGGAGAATAAAAGATGGAAAGGAAGGCATGATGTGTGTGTATTAAATCGGCTTTTCATGCAATGCAATAGACAACTACCAAGTAATTAGATGAAGCTTCATCCACTAAACAATAAATTTGATGCTTTGCACTAAAAGAAAGGCGTGGATTCCATTGGAGGCTTTTTATTTATAGTATTATATATATTTGAATTCTATTTAGTGAGCACTAAAGTTTGACTCTACTATAAATAGTAGCAACTAGACGTGGATGCCATTTGAAGAACCTTATTGGTACAAGGTTTTGAGACGTCTTATAGAAAGATTACCTTTGTCTCAAGAATTAACATTTATCTTTATCAAATATAACATATATATATATATATATATACATACATACAATATATAATATAATATAACCTAAGCAGTTGATTCATGATCTGCAAAATCTGTATGCTAATAGATACAATATATAGACATATACATATATATATATGTATATGCCCACCAGCTTATCTTTTTTCTTTTTGCTAATTAAGGCATTAACTTATCAATTTAGAAATATACTTTATTTAGATTTATCGATAAGTGGATCAATATACGTGTTATGTTTGATTCTCTGAAAGCTATAGATGTGGAAAAATAACAAGTACAATTTTAACAAGAAATAATATGCATGATCATTATAAAGATGAAAACTGATATAAAGATAAATCTACAGTGCCAGCTTTATTGCGCCCATAGTATAGTGGATTATCCATAATTGGTAGTGTATATTGGTTAATATATTGTACACGCTTCACCAATCGTATAATTTCATTTTGGGAGGTGCACTTGTGATAACTGGCCACTACTACAGATGGGAATCAACAATTATTTTTTTTTTCTAACTCTTTCAAATTAATGATATTTAATTATCTCTCATTCAGATTAAGTCCGTCTTTTTGTGCTTTTAATTTGTTGGATTTCTTTTACGTGTTTAAGATCACAATTATGGCTTTGCTTGTGTAAATTAAAAGGGCGCAGGAGATCAGATTCAGATGTATGTGAATCGTACGGCCCTAATTAGAGATGAGATAGTTAATTCAATACTTATTAGTACTCACCAAGAAATAAAAACTAACACAAAAAAGGCAGCAAAGCCCCACCTTCTCCATTACCAGAGACTTGGGATCGAGTGAGATTCAGAGAGACTTTTTTTCTTCATTATGTTATGGTTTCCTAATGTTTATTTATTTAAGTAATCTTTCCTAAATCTCTCTAATTGGAAAGTACCAGTGGTTCATGTGGGTTCTTCTTTAAAAAAAAAGTAAATAATCAACTAAAATAAGGAGTGAAATCCTTTTCAAAAATAAAAAATAAAAAGTGATCAAAATTATAATTTTCACGACTAACGCGTACGCGCCAAATCATATTTAAATGAATATTCGGCAAATAAAACTAAATTGTACTAATAGAAAAAAAAAAGTAGAACGTAATTATTACATGAACACATAGATGATCAATATATTCATAAATCATATAGTATTGGACTCAAACTTTATTGCTTGCAGAATAATCAATCAGTAAAAATAAAAGGGCCCTTCAAAAAAAAGTGAAATACCTTATATATATCAGTAATTAAATATTTTGGATCATGAATATGTGAGGATTGAAAAATTGACATTTTCACCAAAAATTTCATCAACAAGTTTCTAATTTGACACTATTGCAATCAAAAAAAGGTACGTATCTTTTCGCATAATAGCGAGGAAATATCAGAGAAAATATTTGTAAATTTTGTATCTCATGGAAATGATATTTTGATAGAAAATGTAGTGTGAAATAGTAAAATTTCAGCTCGGGAAATTTTTGATAAATTTTCATTAAATTTAAGTACCTAATTTTTTTAGTGGCCAAATTGAACACTTGTGTATAAGTAAATATAAATTGTTACATTTTACTACAAAAAGTTTATACACGACTGGGTCTTTTTTTTTTTTTTTTTTGGCAGATGGCTCTACTTTATTAACAATTAAATATTTTTGGATGATAAATATGTGAGGATTGAAAAATGGACATTTTCGCCAAAAGGTCCATCAAAGTTTCTCATGTGACACTACTGATATCGAAAAAAGAGGTATTTATCTTTAGGCATAATATTGAGGAAATATCACAGAAAATAATCGTAAAGTTTTTTATCTCATGGAAATTAGATTTTAATAGGAAATGTAGTGCACTGAAATAGTAAATTTCAGCGATATTTCGGGAAAAGTTTGATAAAATTTTCATTAAATTTTAGTACCTATAATTGTTTCAGTTGCCAAATGGAACACTTGTGTATAAGTAAGTATATTTTTGTTACAATTTACTACTAAAAGTTTATACAAGACTGCTTTTTTCCCCCCCCCCCCCCCCCCCCCTTTTTGATATGGTGTGAGGCAGATGGCTCTACTTTATTAACAATTAAATATTTTTGGATGATGAATATGTGAGGATTAAAAAATGGACATTTTCACCAAAAGGTCTATTGAAGTTTCTCATGTGACACTACTGATATCGAAACCAGAGGTACCTATCTTTATGAATAATATCAAGGAAATATAAGAGAAAGTATTTGTAAATTTTTTATCTCATGTAAATTAGATTTCGGTAGAAAATGTAGTGTGAAATTGTAATGAGATTTCAATGATACTTCGGGAAACTTTTGACAAAATTTGGTTAAATTTTGGTACCTAACTTTTTTAGTGGTCAAATTGAACACTAATATATAGATAAAAATATTTGTGTTGTATTTTACTATACAAGACGACGACGACTCCTCTTTTAATATGGTGTGGGGCATATAGAGCCCACTTTATTAATTAAAAATAAAATAAAATCATCATAATTTAAATCTTGGTGGATACATGCACACACTCACACTTAATATACATATATGTGTATGTATATATTGTATGTATGTAAGTACGTACATATACACACATACATTCACACTTAACATATATTGTTATTGATAATTTCATCTATTTTATGTGTTATTATTTATTTTGAGTGTAATAAAGTTTCGTCTAAAAATCCTTGTTTTAAAAAAAAATTCGGTATAATTTCCATAAAATTTAGACACCAATATGTTTATTTTTTAATGGCATTTTTGAAAATTTCATGAGATTTTTCTGTATGAGATTTTTAAGGAGAGTGGTCAATTCTAAAATCAAGGGTTTGAATCATTGTTAATAATTTAAATTGTTCTTATTTAGTTATTCACCAAACATCAATTTGAACCTTCAACTCTACAATCCGAATTGAATTTTTTGGTTCGGATTGTTAAAAAAAGCAGCACATAAAATTCAACATCAAACCTCGTAACATTTGCATACTGTGGTTGATCAACATATACGCATCAACATTAACCAGTCTAAGAGTCCGACCTCTCCAATCGAAAAAGACCAAAACTCTATTAGCTGATAAATATGTGTATGTATACATAACACGTGATGTATATACCACACAAACAAATGTATTATATAAGTTATAACATATGATATATATACTTGTTTGTCAACTATATATATATATATATGCTAAGTACTTATTTTAAATGCAGTATATAGTATTAATTATCGTATAAAACATAATCATATATAGGTCATACTGTTGCCATCATCTCTCTTAACAACCATTATGTGACGAAACATGGTTTCGGATTGCTGACTTTTCGATAAACATTTATAACAACTAGTAATATTTTATTTCTGCCATATGGACCATATGGCAGAAATAAAATATTTGTCTCCCTCTGCCAAATTCCAATTGTCCTACTTTATCTATTTATACATATGACTTTCAGTCACGTTATAACACACCATATTTTCTTTTTTTTTTTTTAATATGAACACCTCATATTTTCCGAAAAACATAAATTAGCAATTCACATTAACATGAAAGCTTTAAAATGCTATAAAATTTTATTAAAAAGAAAAAAAAAATAGTGTGAGGATTCTGCCCATTCTTGCCGATCCAAGAGTATTTTAAAATGCTATAAAATTTTATTAAAAAGAAAATTTTTTATTAGTGTACACCTTACCTCCAGTTCCACTTGCCGATCCAAGACTATTTTCTCTCTCTTGTTTTTCTTCTTCTTGTTCTTAAGATCTCTTTAACTCAAAACTCCAGTCTCTTCCCATTAAATAAAAAAGATCCTATGATGTCCTTCGCTTTTAAGATTTTTTTTTCCTTTTTTTTTTTTAATATTTTCATAGTTCTGTTCTTTATATATAAATAAGGATAGATGCATCCACTTATATCTCAATCTATAGTATTTGATGGATTTTATCCAGTCGGATATCAATTTAGTTGTGATTTTGTATGCTTTTCGAACATTATATATATGTATATATATCATATATCATATATGTAGCTTTTAAAAGTCAAAACTGAAACCGAAGAACCTACACTACTAAAGGCAAATGGTGTTTAAAAAAAAAAAAAGAAACTTCAACCAAGAAATAGTTTGATTGTTTTCACGGAATTTTATATATATATATTTATATATTCACCGAACTTGTCTGTGTAGAACATTAATTTCAAAGATTATGACGTTAATGAAAAAAATTAATTTCACGGAATATATTCACCGAACTTATACCAGTGTAGAGCAACTTAAAAAAATTATATATTTGGACGTACCAACAATATCTAAAAATTCGGTACAGATTATTGGATATTATTTTGAATATCCTTCGCCACATATAGTTATTCATCACCCATCCAGTTAAAAAAGAATATGCTGAGTATTATATTATCTTTTTTATTTTTGTGCGGTATTATATTATCTTATTATATTTTTTATAAGGGGAAAATTACAAATTAAAACAGCACGCTACTGGGGCAGAACTCTTATGGGGGAACACTATAGATGAAGCAACACTTGATCACGCAAGTCCATGATAATATAAGTATAATATGAAAATGTGTGTGTGTGTGTGTGTGCGTGCGTATATATGTGTGTGTATTTCTTTTTCTCGATTAATTTATTCTCTGAAATTCGTATTTTAATTTGGTGAATTAGTACGAATTTTCGTATCCTTCATTGATTCCAACTGATTAATTAGGAGCAAACTTCTTTTAATTAGTAAGGTATGATCTGTGCATGACTATCCACGCCTTGCAATTAGTAATTCAATATTCATAGCATAAGCTCTTTTCAGTTAAAAATTAGTGCATAAAAAATAGTAAAGCACTGTGTTTAGGATCTCATTAACTCATAATTGTGTTCCATATTTCCATTTAGAAGCGGAAAAATCTAGCCTGGAAGGGCATTCCCATACTAGAATTGATTTCTGCGGGAACATTCTCTAATAATACAGGTTTGTTATCAATCGTATTATTTAAACTTTATGATTATTCTCAATTTGTCCCTTAAAATTTTAAAAACACTCACTTCATCTCTTGAATTTTAGATTAATTTTTTAGCCCGTTTGTAATAAGTTTTGTTAAAATCAGATGAGGAAAAAAAGAGTTAAGTATAGTCATGTGATTTTTATCTGTTTGCTTCTAACAAATATTTAAACAAAAAGATCGTGTGACTGTATTATTTTCTCTTTTTCTATCTGTTTTAATAGAATTTCTAACATAAGGGATTAAGTGAAAACAATCTAAAATTTAAGAGATAAAATGTGAGTTTTTAAAATTCGAAAGACAAATTAAGAATTATCCTAAAGTTTACAGGGCACCAGTTATATATTACTATATATTACTAATCTTTGTGAGTCAATATTTGGTGATAACTCATTGATGACTCCATAATACATAATTTAAACACAAAATTAGCTAGTTATTGAAAAGGAGAAAGATAAAATTATGTATACAATTATTCTTTTTTACTATTTTTATATTTATGCCACTCAAAATTTAAATTTGTGCCAATTAACATTGTTTTTAAATGATTTTTTTTTAAAGGACATGTTTATACTATGTAGGGCTGTAAGAAATCACCCCGAACCCGATGAATCCGGCCGAGCCGAGCCGACCCTACTCGAAAATCACGGGTTTCCAATTTTTTATTTAATTTTCGGTTTTAATTATGCCTAACCCGTACTGCGCGGGTAGGGGCGCGGGGTAGGGTTACATGAACCCGAGGTGACCCTACCCAGCCGAACATGTTCAAAGTAGGTAAAACAATGTCCAACACTTCAAATTCGTACTTTCATAAGTTTATGGATTTTATGCTTTTAAACTGTTAACTTATTTATGTTTTGGATTCACGGTTTGTGTAAAAAATACTTGTATGACATAGTTGTTGAATTATGACATTCTTTATTTATATTGAAAGTGTTTGATTTCAAAGTGAGTGTTTTAATTGTTCACCTTGCATTTAGACCCCCTCTTGAAGGAAATACATGTTTTGTTTGATAATGATTTCTTCTGTAACAAGCACAGATTAATTGACTAAAAAGTGATCATGTGGTCCTTGAGATCACTCTTACTTTATGCATATTGTGATATGAGTTATTAGTCTTTATATTTATTATGCCGCAATTTTGTTGCGTAATTATTTGCTACAATAGTATTTGCATATATCATTTATTGCTCATTTACTACAATAATATTTTATCATTTATTTGCATATAAGAGCCTCTTAGATTAAAATTGATAAAGTCATAGATTAAAATTGATTTTCACCAACCCGAGTAACCCGGCCCTACCCGAGGTCACCCGAAAGGTTGCTGGTTTGTAGACTTAAGAGAGTGTCGCGGCCCAAAATTTTCTAACATGCACTGGTCGGGTAAGCTCAATTTTTCGGCTCAACCCTACCCTACCCGGCTGATTTACACCCCTAATACTATGTAACTTTAATGGTATAAATTTTAGTTAGTATTATTTTGATTGTATTTTTGGTTTTCTCCCGATAAGAAATTATTTGACTGAGAAGGTGTTAACATGATGACTTGATGACCATACGAAACCAACACAAGTGACCTATTCAAGAAAATGTTTAACCGACAAGGCTAAACATCATCAAAGTACGCTTGCAAAAAGGTAGATTCTTATTAGGATAGAGAAATAATACCAGTTGAATTTCATAAAACTGCATTCTTCCTCATCATGCATGCATTGATCAAATATGATTTAAGCAAATGTTCATCTTTTAATTGCTAGGTTTTATCCGAGTGATGAATTAGATAGAATGAATTTGTTAACTGTAAATCATCGTTTTGAACACGGAATTGCGTTGTATGTATATATAAATAACCTTCGTACATGTCAATCTAGCTTGCTATATATATATATATATATATATATATATAACAACGTAAACATTAAAATAACATATGATTTGGTAATTAGTTGATGAAGCGATGCAATCCATGGCGAACTAAAGCTTGACCATTCATTTCCATAATATTTGAAAAGCTTTCTTCAAATGTGATGTGATTTCCAACTAGGATGAAAGAAATTCACGTAAAACAGGATCGAATAAACTCTCACGCGAAAAAACTTAATTGATCGAATAAAATAGATTGTCCCAAATTCACCTCTTGCATTCAATCAACGTGATAAAGAAACACCACACGAAAATTAAAGAACAAGCTAAAGACTCACACCCCTTGTCTGGAACAAAAAATAAGGATAAAGAAGAAAAGAGCATAACATGCCACTTTTATTAATCACTAAAAAAAACTGCCCACAATTCAACGTGTAAAGTCCCTTTTATAAGCCTAGGGTTGTACTTAAAAAGAGTAAGGTTGACAATTAACTAAACTTGCCTAAAAAACAAAACAGGAAAGAAAACATAAACGTGTGCTGAATTACATAAAAGGAAGGTAAATAAAATCTTAGAAATCAAATTAATCCTAGTTTCCAAAGAACTGTAAAACATAATAAGGGAACTTCTTCTCTTGACTCCCACGCCTAAAGGTTGTTTCTTTGGGCCTTTAAAATTCAGTCTTCTTGTAAACAAGTCCATACGCATGCACCTGGACCTATTGCACGTCCATCAACACCAATTAATCTAGCTTGGTCGAATTCAACAAAGTCCACCAAAGCTTCTAAGGCTTCTGGGTTAACTTCAGCTTGGGCTTCTTGGCTTGTATTTGCACCATTCTCCTCTGGTTGAAAAGGAGTCGTCCTCAAGTCTAAAGGCTCCACAAATGGCGCAAGATCAGCAACATTGAAAATTGGGGACACGCCATAGTCATCCGAAAACTCCAACCTGTAAGCATTGTCACCCAATTTCTAAACCACTCGAAAAGGAACATCAGCTCTTGATTGCAATTTAGGATACTTTCGGTTAGGAAACCGTTCCTTCCTTAAGTATATCCACACCAAATCTCCAACTTCAAAGAGTTGCTTATGTCTTTTCTTATCGACTTTCTCCTTGTATGTCTTAGTTTATTTTTCAATCTCTTGTTTTACTTCCTCATGTAACTTCTTCAATTGCGTAACTCTCTCTTCAGCATCACCACTAAAAGAATGATTTTGAAGAAAAGGAGATAGGTTTAATGGATCGAGAGGATTCTTACCATAGACTATTTCAAAAGGGCTTCTTCCGGTTGTTCGATTAACCGACTTGTTAAATGCAAACTCGGCATGTGGCAACAAGGATTTCCATTCTCTTACGTTCTTCTTGATTATACTTCTTAGCAAGGCTCCCAAACTTCGATTAACAACTTCAGTTTACCCATCAGTTTGGGGATGATACGATGAGCTATGCTTCAACTCAGTACCGAGCTTAGCCCATAGTGTACACCAAAAATGACTAAGGAACTTGGTATCACGATTAGAGACAATACTTCTAGGAATGCCATGCAACTTAACAATATGATTAAAGAACAAAACCGCCACGTGAGTTGCATCACTAGTCTTATGGCATGGAATGAAGTGTGTCATCTTAGAAAACCTATCCACAACAACGAAGATAGAATCTTTACCTCCTTGCGTCCTTGGCAAACCAAGTATAAAATCCATGCTAATGTATTCCCACGGTGCTATGGGAATTGGCAAAGGCTCTTACAACCCCTTATTGCTTCCATGCATCTTTGCCTTTATACAAGTTTCACACCACTCGATAAGCCTCTTAACATCTCGCTTCAACTTAGGCCAATAGAAGCTTTCTTGAATCAGCTGTAACGTTTTTGAATGTCTAAAGTGACCAGCAAGTCCACCTTCATGTGCTTCCTTCACAATTGACTCCTTCAAAGAGCCTTGTGGAATACAAAGTTGCTTCCTATAGTAAAGGAAGCCATCTCTAATCACAAACATTCTTTGTGGACTCTCCAAACACTTCTTCCATATCTCTCCAAAGTCCATATCAGCCTCATAAAGCTCCTTAATATGGTCAAAACCGAAAATAGTAGTTTGCATGATGGAAAGCAAACTATGTCTTCTACTAAGAGCATCGGCCATCTAATTATGCTTTCCAGCTTTGTGTTTGATAACAAACTGGAAATTTTGAAGGAATTCTACCCATTTTGCATGTCTTGCATTAAGTTTTTGTTGATGGTTAAGATACTTTAAAGCCTCATTATCAGAATATAACACAAATTCTCTAGGCAAAAGATAATGACTCCAGTGTTGCAAAGCATGAACAATAGCATAAAATTCTTTCTCATAAGTAGAATACTTTAACTTAGGACCATTCAATTTCTCACTATAGTAAGCAACGGGTTTACCTTCTCGGCTAAGAACTCCCCCGACTCCAACACCCGAAGCGTCACATTCCACTTCAATAGAGTGTCAAAATTAGGCAACTGTAAGATAGGAGCTTGTGTCATCTTCTTCTTGATTAGTTCGAGACTCTTTTGCGCTTCTTTATTCCACTTGAACATGCCTCCTTTCAAACACTCAGTTATAGGAGCAATCAAAGTGCTAAAATTCTTAATGAACCGCCGATAAAATGACACCATGCCATGAAAACTCCTAATATCTAAAATTGACTTAGGAATTGGCCAGCTTAGGATTGCCTCAATCTTGATCGGACCAGCCTGTATCCCTGCACTAGTTACTATGTAACCAAGAAAACAAACTCGGTTAGTATAAAAAGTGCACTTCTTTAGTTGTGCATATAACTTTTCTTTCCTTAGGGTTTCAAAAACCTTCTCCAAATGCTCTCCATGCTTGGCTTCCTCTTTGCTGTAAACTAAGATATCATCAAAATAAACAATAACAAATTTCCCCATAAATGGTCTAAATACATGAGTCATAAGCCGCATAAAGGTACTAGGGGCATTAGACAAACCAAAAGGCATAACAAGCCACTCAAACAAGCCACTCATACAAGCCTTGACTAGTCTTAAAGCAGTTTTCCACTCATCACCTTCTCGCATACGAATTTGATGGTATCCGCTCAATCTTCGAAAAGATCTTAGCCCCATGCAATTGGTCAAATAAATCATCTAACATAGGAATTGGGAAGCGGTATTTGATGGTGATTTTGTTGATGGCACGACTATCAACAGACATCTGCCAAGTGCCATTCTTCTTAGGGACAAGCAAAGCTAGTACGACACAGGGACTAAGGCTCTCTCTTATCAATCCCTTCTCCAAAAGTTCTTCAACTTGCTTTTGAAGTTCAACTTGTTGTGTAGGATTCATCCTAGAGGCTGCCCTGTTTGGTAATGGTGCTCCCGGAATCAAGTCAATTTGATGTTGAATTCCATGCAGA
The DNA here is from genome assembly GCF_000414095.1 of Morus notabilis. NCBI lineage: Eukaryota > Viridiplantae > Streptophyta > Magnoliopsida > Rosales > Moraceae > Morus > Morus notabilis. The sequence continues at coordinate 263,282 of NW_010362037.1, read as the reverse complement.
GGTGGAAGTTGCATCGGAACGTCTTCAGCAATCACATCATCAAACTTTGTAATCAGTTCCTTGACACGTGGTTCCAAGAATTGTTCTTCCTGCTTTTGCTCTTCCTTTGCCATGGCTATGTACACAGGTTCCCCTTTGTTGATTTGATCAATAACCTCAAACCTGGTCATTAGAGTATCACGCATGGGCTGATTCTTCTTTGCAAGCTCGTTTTGGTGCATTGGTCTCAAGATAATCTTATGCCCATCCTTTGTAAAGGAGTAGGTATTAAGATGCCCATCATGTAGGATATGTCTGTCATACTTCCACGGTCTCCCAAGTAATAGATGGCAAGCATCCATCTTCATCACATCACACCAAATCTGATCCTTGTAATTCTTGCCAATAGAAAAGGAGACTAAACAACGTTTGGTTACCTTCATGCATCCACCATCTTGTAACCACCGGATGTTGTAAGGTTTGGGATGTTTCTCAATCTTTAATCCCAACTTAGTCACCATCTCTTCTGAAACAGCATTAGTGCAACTTCCACTATCCACGATCACCGAACATACCTTACCATGTGAGGTTCATCTAGTGTGGAACAGTGCATCTTGCTGTCATAGTTCTTTATCTACATGTTCCGTATCTAAACTCCTTTGAATAACAAGCATCTCTCCATCATCTGGATCAACATAGGTGTCATTATCTTTTTCATAATTGTCATCATCTACTTGCTGGTTGGCTTCGTTGTAAAGTTCTTCATCTTCATCAATCACCATAATAGCCTTTTGATTGGGACAATTAGCTTGTATGTGTCCAAAACCTTGACACTTAAAGCACCTTCTTCTCATAGCATCTCCTTGAGGTTTCTTCTCTTCAACCTTGGAATAAGGTGAATTAGAAGAATTACCTTTGTGGAATGCCTTTGAATTTCCACCACCGGAATTACTACTCCCCTGGTTGGGGTAATTCGGCCTCTTGTAGGAAGAAGAGGTCGATTTCTTCACTTCTCTTTGCTGTTGTTTCTCCACGTTTATTGCAAGCTTACAGACATCATTGAAAGTCCAATAAGGTTGCAAACGAATGACATCAGCAATACTCACTTTGAGTCCTCCAATGTAGCGAGCTATGGTTTGAAACTTTGGCTCCTTAATATCACACTTGAGCATGAGAAACTCAAACTCACGTGTGTAATCCGCCACAGTTAGGTCTCCTTGCCGAAAACTATAAAACTTCAGGTACGCCTCTTGTTAGTAAGTGTCTTGTACGAACCTTCTTTTCATCTCACTCTTCATCTTGTACCAAGATATGATTCGTACTTTGCCTAATCGTTCCCGTTCACGCTTAAGATTCTCCCACCATAAAGAAGCATAGCCTTTAAGTTTCACCGCCACCAACTTAACCTTTTTCTCCTCTGAATAAATACATGTTCAACTGTCAAAATCCACTCCACAAAGTCATCACCTTGTGTTTTGCCATCAAACTTCGGAATTTCCACCTTAGAATCATCTCTTGTTTTACGATTCCATCTTTGATTGTCAAACCTTCTTCTTGGCTGACCTTCTTCATCACTAGACTCGTCATACGCCTCTCCATGATTGGATTGTACTTTAGATTCGCCTCCACTTTCTAGTTCAGCCACTTCACGCCGTCGTTGGGGACGTTGGACACCATGTTCTCATCTAAGGGGTTGTGGACGTGCTTCTCCTTGAACCTGAGGGGCTGGTTGAGGTCGTGCTATTTATTCAAGCCTTAAGTGCATCATTCTCATGAATTCTGCAATGCTGTCACACATCTCCCTTTGACTTTGTTCTAGGACTGTCATCCTAGCTTCAACCGAGGCTTTGAGATTGTTAAGATGTTGCAGCATCTTGGACGGTCTTTCTTGTAACCATGTATCTGATACCAAATTGATGTGATTTTCGACTAGGATGAAAGAAATTCATGTAAAATATGATCGAATAAACTCTCACGCGAAAAAACTTAATTGATCGAATAAAATAGATTGTCCCAAAGTCACCACTTGCATTCAATCAACGTGATAAAGAAACACCACACGAAAATTAAAGAACAAGCTAAAGACTCACACCACCTTGTCTGGAACAGAAAACAAGGATAAAGAAGAAAATAGCATAACATGCCACTTTTATTAATCACTAAAAAAAACTGCCCACAATTCAACGTGTAAAGTCCCTTTTATAAGCCTGGGGTTGTACTTAAAAAGAGTAAGGTTGACAATTAACTAAACTTGCCTAAAAAACAAAACAAGAAAGAAAACATAAATGTGTGTTGAATTACATAAAAGGAATGTAAATAAAATCTTAGAAATCAAATTAATCCTAGTTTCCAAAGAACTGTAAAACATAATAAGGGAACTTCTTCTCTTGACTCCCACGCCTAAAGGTTGCTTCTTTGGGCCTTCAAAATTCAGACTTCTTGTAAACAAGTCCACACGCATGCACCTGGACCTATTGCATGTCCATCAACACCAATTAATCTAGCTTGGTCGAATTCAACAAAGCCCACCAAAGCTTCTAAGGCTTCTGGGTTAACTTCAGCTTGGGCTTCTTGGCTTCATTTTGCACCATTCTCCTCTGGTTGAAAAGGAGTCGTCCTCGAGTCTAAAGGCTCCACAAATGGCGTAAGATCAGCAACATTGAAAATTGGGGACACTCCATAGTCATCTGGAAACTCCAACCTGTAAGCATTGTCACCCAATTTCTGAACCACTCGAAAAGGACCATCAGCTCTTGATTGCAACTTAGGATACTTTCGGTTAGGAAACCGTTCCTTCCTTAAGTATATCCATACCAGAATGCTTCCCAACAAGTGTTGCATTATGATTGAGGACCATTTGGCATTGTTTTTAGAGGTTGTTTTAAACTTTTTTTAAGAAGCTACTGCATATCAGGGTGTTTGATCAAACCTGCTTTTGTTCAGCAGCTTCTAAAACTTGCTTCCCTACAACAGAATTTAAAAAGCAGGTCAGGAGTTGCTTTTCCACAGCAACTTATGTTGTCATTGTCTAAATTTACTAAAATGACCCTAATAATAAAACTTAATTCTCAATCAACTTATTTTATTTCTTCCAAATCAAATTGAAGGATATATTTTATTTTAAATGTCTATTTGAAAATTAAAAATCTTTAATAAATATCTTATGCTAAATTTTAATAATATATTTTTATTATAATGTTGCAAGTTTGAAAAATAATTTACCTTTAGTTCTTTACGTTATTTGATTTCTTTATAGATATATAATTTTTTTAATTGAATAAAACTAATTTATTTTTAGAGATATTTTAATTAGTAAAATGAAAATGATATGTTTTTAGTATTTTGGTGTATAAATATTATGAATATCAACTATAAAAATAGAATTAAAACTAATTATAAGTATGTGTATTAAATTATGTCTATTTCAGTCATTCTATATCTTTACAACAATTTTGTACATAGTTTACTAAACACTTAAATTTCTGCTTCTAATATTCACAGCAACTTTGAAAAAAAATTTACCAAACAGTTACATGTTTTCGGTCACAGCAACCTCTGACTAACAACACAGTAACAACAAAAATTTTTAACAGCACAGCAATGCCAAATTGACCTTTAGTAAATTGAGCATACTTTTTTTCTTTTGAAATACATTAAGCATATTTCTCTATTTAGAACAATAACACCTATGGCCTAATGTTGAATGGTGTGACGTGAGGAAACAAAAAGTTTTCTAATTCTTAATCTTATGTTGAATGTTTTAAAAGGGCTCGTTTACTTTACAACCTTATGTTCAACTAAACTTTATTACTATGCGCCCCTAAAATTTTCTTACATCCTAAACTTTTTGCACAATATTGCCAAAAAAAAATTATTCACACTCTTAATTTTTACTTCTGATTATACTTTATCACACAATTAATGTAGATTAAAGTTTTACTTTATCTCAAGTCCCATGAAAAGCTTTTTTTTTTTTTTTTTTTCCCTAAGGTGAATCTATCCACAATTAGTGGAAGTGTACGTGGACCATGAGAGAAAACGAGAGTGCAAGACCATCCAAAGAAGTTATTATTATCATATCATGCAAGGCTTATGCTTACTCTCACGTTGCTCTTTGTTTTTAAAAAAGAAAAAAGAAAAATAAAAGAGCTTGTCACTCCCTGTGAATCATATACAAAATAACAAAAAAATCTCTAATAAAATAATTCCATAATAAATTGCTGAACATTTTCGATTAAGAAAATTGACACGTCCGAGAAAAAAAAAGTTAAATACTCCCCGATACATCAGGTCTTTCAAGTATTATGTGAATTTGTACTTTAAAAAATATGTAAAGTCTTAAGCCTCACAATCGTATAATTCAGTAAATATATTTTTTATATTTTTGTGTAACATAATAATATATGTGTAATATTGAGTTTGTTTAAATATAATATTTAATAATATATGTGTTGTATTACCTTTTTTAAATGTTACAAGTGAAATTAAGTATTATACAAACGAAAGAATTATATTATATGATTTAGAAAAAAAAAAGTTAGAAACTCGTTTAATTTATTAATTTAAAATTTTAATTTAAGTTAATATGTGATTTTACGTGAGAATTTTTTATTATAATAAAAAAATTAAATATAATTATTTTTAAATTTTTTTTATTATAATAAAATTTAAATTATAAATTTAAACTAATAAAATAAACAACACTAATATTTACCGAGAATCGGACTTAACATTTCTTTATAAGATACATAAGAATCACGTAGAATCCGAAAAAAATGAATAAAAAAACAAATAATAAGATTATTCTTACAAAAGAGATTCTTTTCAAGAAAAAAAGAAAGAAAAAACCCGAAAAGCATTAGTTGGGAAGTTTGGTATAGACGTCCAGCCTGGCAGTGACTGACACGTGGACAATAACAAGATGTCCCCCTGTTTTATCTGTTAGCATTAGAAAACTTTCTCGTGCTTGTTGCCTTTTTTCTCATCTTCTTCTTCTTCGCAAACCAGACTCTAATAAAAAGGCAAAGCCAAAGCAAGGATTTTGCCTCTCCACTTAAAACCGAGAAAAGACGGAAAGCAAAAACAAGAAGTGACAGAAAATCTTGCAGATCAGAAATGGTTAGGGTTTTGGAAATCTGAATCCTCAATCACATTCTTTCCAAAACCAACCATTATCATTCTCTCACTCCTTTATAATGGCGACGCCATTTCCGAGCGGTGTTGGTGGTGGAGGCGTGGCTGTAATGGCGGGTCCGGTGAGCTCTCTCGATCCTTCGCCGTCGAACAACTGCTTGCGTGACTCTTCGCTTGAGTCCCCAATCTTAATCTTCTTGCTCTTCCACAAGGCCGTACGCGCCGAGCTCGACGGCCTCCAACGCGCCGCAGCGGCACTCGCCACCGGCCGAGAAAGCGGCGCCGATGTTAAGCCCTTGTTCGAGCGCTTCCGCTTCCTTCGCGCAATCTATAAGCATCATTGCAATGCAGAGGATGAGGTGGTTTTGTTTTGTCTATGAATTTCTTGAATTCGTGAATTTTGAAGTTGATTTTTTTGTTGTTGTATTTCTTCGCAATTTTGTTTATTTATTGCTTCTTCGATGTACGATGTTGCTTTGGATAAATGGATTGTCTTGATTTAGGTGTGGATGCTGGCTTGGATTTCATTTTGGGTTCTTTGAATTTGGAATTAATGAGTTTAAGGCCGTAAAACTGTATACTTTTATTTAATCCAACATTTTGGTTCGATAATGGAAGAAGGCTTAACTTAATTTCAGCTGTTTGAATATGGAAACAATGCAAGGGTGCGAAAATATAAACTTTATAGTTAGTTATATGGTTGGCTATTGCATAGATTTGGAACTGTTTTCCCCTTTTTTTTTCTTTTTTTTTTTAAATTCCTGTCTTTGTTGTTGTTTTTTAATTCTTTTAGCTTTATTTTTTCGGTCATTGTTTCAAATAATCACCAACTTGTATTTATGAGTACCTTTCTAGTGTTTAAGTGCATGGATCATAAGGCAGTTTGAAGTATTACTTTGAACAATAAAATTTCTATTCGTTTGGAATGACCTTGTACTAATAATGTGCACAAGGACATTTCTTACCGTTGGAAAATGATGGTCACAAGGCCGTTTTGACATAAATCTCTCTGAATTTGTCTCAAGAGTGTGTAAAGTCGCAATGTCATGTCATTCATGGTGGCATAATTTGCAAACTAACTGTTCATTAGTCGTTTGCTTTCATTTTTTTTTTTTTTTTTTTGGGGGGGGGGTATGTAGATTACATGTGGGACACTAAGTTTTGACATTTTGTGCTTTCAAAACTGTAGGTCATCTTTCCTGCACTGGATATACGTGTGAAAAATGTAGCTCGAACTTATTCCCTCGAGCATAAGGGGGAAAGTGTACTTTTTGATCTGCTGTTCGAGCTGTTAAACTCAGATATGGTAAACAAAGACAGCTTTTGGAGGGAATTAGCCTCTTGTACTGAAGCACTTCAAACATCGATTAGCCAACATTTGTCTAAGGAAGAGGAACAGGTAGTTGTTTCATTCATTGTACCTTGTTAGTTTTGTTTTATTAGCATTTGACAGTAACCATAATTCCTGAACCACAATGATACCTTCTGCATTCTTCGGTTAGATTAAAACCCCTACTGCTTTTCGACTGTAGTCAGGCATCAAGAACATATCAGGACCCAGGAGTAGTTTAGTGCCGAAATGCTTATTCTAGAAGATAGTATCATACTGAACATGATTTACTAGTAGCCGGTTTTATCACACTGCACTTTTTTCTAACTAATGTAAGCAATATAATACACAAAAGGAAAGGCACTTACATTTTATATGTAAATTGGTATGCCATGTCATTCAAATTTCTCTAAACATCACAGTAACATTGCTGAGGTGGTTGGCAGCAGGGAGTCGTCTCTTACCATATGCATGTACCCTTCCAAATACCCCTACAGTATTGAGTATGCTGGGTTAAGCTTGCAATTGAATTTGGCAGGTCCTCCCATTGCTCATTGAAAAATTTTCATTTGAAGAACAGACCTCCTTGGTCTGGCAGTTCCTGTGCAGTATTCCTGTTAATATGATGGCAGAATTTCTTCCATGGCTTTCTTCTTCTATATCGTCTGATGAACATCAAGATATGTGCAAGTGGTTGGGCAAGGTAGTACCAGAAGAGAAGCTTTTGCAACAGGTAATGATTCTTCCAACAGCCTTAATGATATAGTTGTTTCAACTTTCAAGGAAAGCAGGCTGATATTTACATATATAACATGAAGGTCGTGTTCTCGTGGATGGGAGGTATAAAAATGCCTGATACAAGTGAAACTTGTAAAGATAGTTCTAACGACCAATGCAAGGATTCTGCGCCTGCTGCTTTAGTCAGTCAGATAGAGAAAGGACACTATGCATGTCAACCTTCAGAGATTGATAAAAGGAAACATCAGGATTTGAATTGTGATCCAACCACTTCTATGCTTGTAAGTCCTATCGATGAAATATTACTTTGGCATAAGGCTATAAGAAGAGAGCTGAACGATATAGCTGATGCTGCAAGGAAAATTCAACTCTCTGGGGATTCTGATTTGTCTGCATTCAATAAGAGGCTGCATTTCATTGCAGAAGTCTGCATTTTTCACAGGTAGAGTTTCGGATGTGTTTTCTATTGGTTTCCCCTCTCCACCTCAAGACCCAGGACTTTCTTATAATGCAATACTTCTTTCCTTCAGCGTATCAATAAATCAATCTTCTGGGTCACGTCTAATGCACGAAAACGTATATTCCACAATAGATTCTCTGGGTCATAAGATTTTTGTCTGACTTTGAACTTGGAATTCCATAAAATCTAAGTTTTCGTTGCCCATTTTTCTTCAAGGTTTGTTGAACAATCCTTGAAGTCCCTGTGGTTTTCTATCTAATGTTCTTGAGTAGCTTTGTTTTATTTTTTGCTCATGCCTCAATGGGTTTTGCAAATAGATAATCTCATTGACAACTCCCACTCTGACCAAGAAGAAAAAGTACATAAAAGAAGTGTGTGATTACTCTTTTTTTTTTTTTGGGGAATCTTTTACTTTTTTGCCCAAAATCTAAACCTTGTGAAATGAGTTGCTTTTGGTTTTTCTGACTGTAGCATTGCTGAGGACGAAGTTATATTTCCTGCTGTAGATGCTGAAATCTCTTTTGTCCATGAGCATGCAGAAGAAGAGATTCAATTTGACAAGCTTAGGTTCCTAATAGAAAGCATCCAAAGTGCAGGAGCCAAGTCATCTTCTTCAGAATTTTGCATGAAATTGTGTTCTCATGCTGATCGGATAATGGACAGCATCTTGAGGCACTTCCAGAATGAGGAAGCACAGGTGAGTGGTTTCTTCTGACTTCCAGAATGAGGAGGAATTAGAGAGAAGGAGAGAGAAATCGAAGAGAAATTAGCGATTTAGAAAGGAATTTTGATACAGGGTTGAGGAAGAAAAAGTTCAAGAGGGAGAAATTCTTTATTCAATAATCATAGTCTGCATTGCCCATAATATTGTAACACAAGACCAAAACAGGACACTAAATATACGAATTAAATGCAAAAAATAAGGAAAAACCAACCAGAATCAATCCTAATCAACGTGATCCACATCACTCTGGTTTCCAAGTGAGAAAGTAGAAAAATTCTAGTTAGTTATAACATAATGTTCCATAGGCTATCTAATCAGTGCATTGCATGTTATAGGTTCTTCCACTTGCTCGAGAGCATTTTACTGCTGAAAGACAGCGGGAACTTTTATACCAAAGTTTGTGTTTGATGCCCTTGAAATTGATAGAGTGTGTGTTGCCATGGTTCATGGGGTCACTTAGTGAAGAAGAAGCAAGTTCTTTCCTTCAAAATATGCGTATGGCAGGTTATGTATCAGTTCACATTCCTTAAATTATTACATATAATATTTCTGGGTTTAAAAAAAATTTATTACTACTTTTTTTTCAACATTTTGACAACAATTGTTGTTTTCTACATGCTTTTTCTGTTGCCATTTCGTTTAGTCTACTTGCTGACTCGCAGAGTCATCTGTGCAGCCCCACCTGCAGATTCCGCATTGCTTTTTCTTTTCTCTGGTTGGGCATGCAAAGGTTGTCCTACGGATGTTTGTTTATCTTCAAGTGTTACTGGGTGTTGTTTGACAAGTTCGCTAAAGGGAACTGAAGGCAGTGTTGGTGAAGCAGTCTCTAGATGCAATTCTATGTTTTCTGCGGAGGAAGCTTCTAGTATTCACGAAGATAGCGAAGATGGCAATAGAAGGCCAGTCAAGCGTAGAAACTTGGCATCAATGAAAGATAGTGTTTCACGTCGCCCTATAGAAACTGCAAAAGGCCTTGAATTATCTTGTGGCAACCAGTCTTGCCATGTCCCTGGGTTAGGTGTAAATGGGAATAATTTTGGAGTGAGTTCCCTAGCTGCGTCAAAATCTCTGCGGTCATCATCTTTTGGTCCTCCTGCTCCTTCCCTAAACTCAAGTCTTTTTAGCTGGGGAACAGATGTAAGCGCTACTGAGAATGGATGTGATATACGACCTATTGATAACATATTTAAATTTCATAAAGCCATCTGCAAGGATTTGGAGTATTTGGATGTTGAATCTGGAAAGCTTAATGACTGTGACGGGGCTTTCCTTCGGCAGTTCACTGGCAGATTCCAGTTGCTATGGGGTCTTTATAAAGCTCATAGCAATGCAGAGGATGAAATAGTTTTTCCAGCATTAGAATCTAAAGAGACTCTTCATAATGTTAGCCATTCTTACACTCTCGACCACAAGCAGGAAGAAAAACTTTTTGAAGATATTTCTTCTGTGCTTACTGAGCTCACGCAACTGAATGAATTCATGAACACTGGGTGTGTGTCCATTGATCATAATGATGCTTTAAGAAAGTATAAAGAGCTCGCTCCAAAGCTTCAGGGCATGTGCAAATCCATTAGGGTGACACTAGACCAACACGTTTTCAGGGAAGAACTTGAATTATGGCCCTTATTTGATAAACATTTTTCTGTGGAAGAACAAGATAAAATAGTTGGTCAGATAATTGGTAAAACAGGTGCTGAAGTTCTCCAATCAATGTTGCCATGGGTAACTTCTGCTCTAACGCAGGAGGAACAAAATAAAATGATGGACACATGGAAGCAGGCTACAAAAAACACCATGTTCAGTGAGTGGCTTGATGAATGGTGGGATGGAACTCCTGCTGCATCTTCAAGTGCTACAACTTCAGAAAATTGTTCTTCATCAGGTTTGAATGAGGCTTTTGTCTCCAATATTATCTCTTTTTTTTGTTCTTATTCTTTTTCTTTTCTAGCAGAGGCATGAGTGCTGTTTCCTCAAGATTCAAATACAGATAGATTTCACATTGTATTTAAGTTCTTTCCTTATGCACTCCTATCTTAAATTTCAGGGGCCAGTGTAAATGAAAGCTTGGAGCTAAAGGACATAACCTTTAAACCTGGATGGAAAGATATTTTTCGTATGAATGAAAATGAGCTTCAATCAGAATTTAGAAAAGTCTCTCGGGATTCAACTCTTGATCCTAGAAGAAAAGCTTATCTTATTCAAAATTTGATGACCAGGTATGTTTGTCTATTAATTAATTGATTACTTTTTCAGTTCACATATTCTGATCAATTAATGGGTTGTGCAGTCGCTGGATAGCTTCACAGCAGAAGTCGCCACTAGTAACAGCAGCTGATAATTCGAATGATGTAGATTTGCTGGGATGTTCTCCTTCATTTCGTGATTCAGAGAAGCAGGTTTTTGGGTGTGAGCATTACAAGAGAAATTGCAAGCTCCGGGCTACTTGCTGTGGCAAGTTATTCCCGTGCAGGTTCTGTCACAATAAAGTCAGCGATCATTTAATGGATCGGTAACTTCTTGTTATACAATTTTATACAAGCTTTTGAATTGGTGCTATATGCTTTATTCTGGACGCGTGGTTTTTATTTTAGTAATTTGCAATTTTACAGGAAGGCTACAGTTGAAATGATGTGTATGAACTGCTTGCAAATACAGCCTGTTGGATCTGTCTGTAGAACACCTTCTTGCAGGGAGTTTTCAATGGCCAAGTACTATTGCAGTATTTGCAAACTTTTTGACGATGAAAGGTATAAACCTTGATTAAATTTTTTCTTTCGATTTGAATTTCTTTTGTTGGAGAAATATCTGTCATTGATTGTATATTTTAAAACGATGGAAAAAAGAAAGCTATTTAATGAATCTAGAGTTTCCAATTAATTATGATTCATGCTAACTATAGATAGAAGATGTAGTTGGCCTAAATCTTGTGATAAATGCCTTATATCAATATAAAAAACAACACGATTATCAATTATATATTTCTTGTCCTCTGGTGGAAATTGTCTTGCATTCATAGTGCGGTAACATACTACTATAAAAGCGTCTCATTATCTGCATTTTGTCATTCTCTACACGTGAGAGTAACCTGAATGATTTGATATGTTTAGTATTTAGGCTCAGTTCCTTGTAAATTTGTTGTGTTGCAACTCTTATTTTTACTTCTTGGTGGATGTATTCTCAAATTTCTCATAAACAATTTCTTGTCTTCTTTCTGAGTTATATCAGGGCAGTTTACCATTGTCCATTCTGCAACTTATGCCGTGTCGGAAAGGGACTTGGTACTGACGTATTTCATTGCATGACCTGTAATTGTTGTCTGGGCTTAAAAAGCCCCGATCACAAGTGTCGGGAGAAAGGTCTAGAAATAGACTGTCCCATCTGCTGTGATTTTTTGTTCACATCAAGCGCAACTGTAAAAGCTCTTCCCTGTGGGCATTACATGCATTCAGATTGCTTCAGGGTTGGTTCTTTGACCTTTCTCGTCTTTTTTGCTTTGGTTCCAGTTCTCATTGTTGTTTCACCCTTTTCCATTTGTGGATAACTGAGAAAGGCTATATATTAAATCACGTTAATTCATTCGTCATATCAGGCATACACTTGCAGTCACTACATCTGTCCAATCTGCAGCAAATCTATGGGAGATATGTCGGTATGAATGTCTTCTGCTCGAACATTCCCTTAATACCAAAGAAGTCTTGTTAAAAGTTGATGAGACAATCTCGCACCAAGCTTTGTTTTCTGTAATAATTTCTAATTCATATATACGTATAAAATAGAAATGAATAATAATAGTTGCAAGAACAACATTAATAACAGAAATCACCCTTATGGTTATACGTAATGCTAGAAACTGCCACTAAAATGTGTCTCTTAATACCTATCAACGACGCAGCAGAATCTACAATAGATAAAATTAGAATATTCTGAAAGATGACTTAATGTTTGTATTTTTATATGGAAATAACTCGTATAAAATTACAAGTCTAAAGTCATTTTATAGACTAAGCAATGCTTGGCTCACCAGGACTCCTAATTCATGTTAATTACTAAATAAATAAATATCTAATCCTTATTATAATAGAGAACAAGTAGTCCTGATCTAAAAAAACTCAAAAAGTCAGTACTAGAAGTGCTAATGAAACCCAAACTGCCTAATTTTACTAAGTCTGCCCTACATCAATCAAGGTTTACTTTGGCATGCTTGATGCGCTACTGGCCTCGGAGGAACTCCCACAGGAATACAGAGATCGCTGTCAGGTACACTTTCTGGATATTCCATACTAAATGCGGTCCCCATTTCATCAGCCGAAATTGACTGATTTTTGGACGTTGCAGGACATACTATGCAACGACTGTGATAAGAAAGGGAGGGCACCATTTCATTGGCTCCACCATAAATGTAGCTCTTGTGGTTCATACAACACCAAGTTAATTAAGGTTGATCCTGATTCCCGCTGCTCAACCTCAAACCTGTGAGCTCGTATGGGTTGTCGAGGTTTTTATTTGATTTAGACACGACATATCAGCGGTAATTCTACCCACTTATAAATATTGAAAATGAAAAAAAAAAAAAAAAAGGTTCATCAACCAACAATAAGAGGCTGGTGAGCCTTGATGCTTTTTATGGATTTTAAAAGTATGTCAATGTAGAAAATGGAAGCATTCTTGCTTTGAGGTTAGCACAAGCCTGAATTCTAATTTTTCCCCCTTTTAAAGCTTCGAAAAAGCTTCTAAACTCAGGCTGAACTTGTAAATTGATGGCATCACATGGATAGAGTTTTTGTTGTGGACAAACTCTCCGAGGCGAAGGCTTAAGTTTGCTTGTGCAACATCGAGAATTGAAACTGCGTTCATGTGAGATATGATTTAGATTGTTAAGCTAATGTAAAATTTCTCGGCCTGATTTAGTTTCTTCGCATCTTATTCTCTTGCAAACTATCAAATGATATACAAGCTTTCAGAGGGAAAAAAAATGCTTTCTTAATAACGGTTTATTCTCATTTTCTAGCCTGTGGAGTGCTACAATTTAATGTTCTTAAAAATAAAAATAATAAAAAAATAATAAAAAACACTTGCTTTCAAATGGAGGGACAGTCCACATGGAATCTGAGGACCATGATAGCACGAGGATGCTCCCAACGCCCTCATGCTTTGTAGCTTTTTCTAGCTTGCAGAGTCGATGTACCTCTTTATTGTAACAGAGCAAGTCTCGGAGGCAATATTATATATTTGCGAATGATAATTAGGTCACCAGACATGTGACAACATGTCAGTAGTTTTACATGGTAAAATGTGAAACTAATAGTCCCATATAATTGTATGGTCGGGGTGACATGTTATCACATTTGTGGTGCTCATCCCAATTGATGCTAGATAATATATTTGTCCTGTGTGACAAAGCCATTTGGGAAATATTAGCGGTGAGTTTGAACCATTACTGAGTTTTGATACTATCAAAGACAAATTTTGTTGAACTTGAGAGTGTTATTGGAGATGTTTCGAAGAAACGACTGGGCTACTGGGAATTCGACTTCGGTTTAATTTCTTGCTAGGGCTTTTGCGTGCATTTGTTCTTTATGAGAACCAATTCCAAAAGGTGAAGCAGTAAATCACTGATTGGCTTCAAATGAAGTTTGGACTTTGGAGCTTAAAGCGGACTCGTTTAGTTCGTTGATTCGAATTGAGATGTGATTTTATGTGAGAACTTTTTATTATAATAAAAAAATTAGATGTGACTGTTTTTAAAAATTTTTAATTATAATAAAACTTAAATTAGTAAAATAAATCGAATCTTAAAATGTGTGTAGATCTCGTTCAAAATGAGACAACAGCCCACATTCTCCAGCTCTAAGCAACAAATCTATGACAGAAACAAGAAAATAAGAGAAAGACAAAAAAATTCCGCTCGAGTACCGAAAAAAAAGTACAAAGACAATTATTAAGCAAAGGGAAATCTGTGGTACTCTGTGGTAGGGTACCATAACAAACCTATAAAACTTTACATTGTATTTTCTGAGGGCTACATGCTATGATATAGTGTCAATGGACATGCAAAATTTGCATTTAAAAAGGACAAGGGGACAAGTACTTTTTAAGTGCATGAGTTTACATTTTATTATTTTTGATTAATGTCATTTTTAATCAAATAATTATATTATTAAAAAGGTATTAATCAATAGTAAAAAATAAAAATTTAGACTTATACACTATGGTCTCGTTCATTTCACCGATTCGAGTTTTTAATTTTAGGTTTTTACAGTAAAAAGCTCTCAGAAAATGTCACATCTCAACTCGAATTGAAAACTCGAATCTGCGAAGTGAACGAGACCTATAAGTTAAAAATTTTCTCATTTAGAAAATAAAAAAGAGAAAAATATAAAAATGCACCTCTATGCTACAAATAAATGTAATTCATTAAAATTAGAAGTGGTAGGCCCCGTTCATTTCGCTGATTCGAGTTTAGAATTCGAGTTTTGCTACAGTAAAAAGCTCTCACAAACAATCACATTTAACTTTTTTGCTACAGTAAAAAGCTCTCACATAAAATCACATCTTAACTCGAATTAAAAACTCGAATCAGCGAACTAAACGGGCTCTTAGTTCATAGATTCAGAACTATGATTTATGATTTTGATTTTTGAAATTTAAATTTTTTGTGAGAGAAAAATACTGTAAAAAATTAAAAACTATGATTCAAAATTAAGGACGAATATTTAAAATAAACATCCCAATAGTATCTCCTGTACCTCCCCAATGGAAATCGTGTAGCTTGCTTTTTTGCTGATTATGCTATTTTTGATTTTTTTTTATTTTGTTTAGTTCGATGATTTACGCGAGTTTTTGGGCTTCTTGTAAAACCAGACCTTGCTTCTTTAGTTTAATAAATTCAATTTAATTTTCCCTTCCAAAAAAAGGGAAAAATAAAAAATAAAAAAACTATTGGGCACACGACCAAGCCACTTTTGGGGACACTTGAACAGCATAATTTGTTGTTTAAGCTGAAGGAGAAGCACTTGGCCATAAGACACAACGACAAAGCCAACTACCATTCAAACCTTTATGACGATTTGCTAGACTTTTAGATTCTGTTCCCTTTTTGCACTTTTAAATTGGAAATAAGAAAATTCTATAGAGAAACAAATTTATGATAAAATTCTCACTCTATTTTAAAAAGATGTAGGCTCCGTTTATTTTACAGATTCGAGTCTTGTTACAGTAAAATTTTTTTAAAAATAATCACATTTAATTTTTTTATTATAATAAAAAACTCTCATATAAAGTCACCTCTTAATTCAAATTTAAAATTTAAATTAGTGAACTAAACATGCCATAAATATATGTATGTGTTCAAACTTGTCATGTTATTACAATTAATAAAGTTTTCTTTAGTAGTATTTTTAATATTGTTAAAAATATGATTATTAGGAAATTATGTGATTGTTAAATATTACGTTACAGAATTGCAAAAGAAAATAAAGAAATTGACTCTATTTTCTTTCTGTATCTTGTCTTCACTTTCTTTGCCAGAGCAGAACCAAAGTAAATCTAAGTCCTTTTCTGTTCTATTTCTCTTTGCAAGTGATGTAAATCAAAGTCGTTTTCCCATTTGTCAAATCAGTTTTTAAATGACTGAAAAAGGAAATTAGCAGCTTAATTTTGAGACGAAAAATTATTAAAATAAAAAAGCACCAGAAAAAAAAATAAAAAACAGAAAGGTTAATATTTACTGGGGTTCCACAACAAAATGTGGAAAAAAATACAAATACGTCTGAAAATTTTGTTTTTTTTAGTTAGAGTTAGAATTTAAATTAAAAAGTAAATTCTTGTGAAAAAAATTTTATAATAAAAAATATAAATTTATATTTTTATAAAAAAAATATTAGAATAAAAATTTAAATTGTAATTTAAATGGGCCGGAAAACTTCTTCTTGAAAGTAAACACATGTATATTTAAATCCATATATATTTATATTTTTGACCAAAAGACAAATTGTGTTGGCTGAAAATTGAAATTACGTAATAAAAGTGTTAGAGATAGAAGGAGAGAGCAATATCAAAGGGGGGAAAAAAGAGACAGAAAAAGAAAGAAAAGGCAAAAGAAAAAAGGAAAAGAAAGTTCTGCTAACGCGTTCTTCTGTGGAAAAAAAAAAAAGATAAAAAAGAAAATGAAAAACCCTAGCTCTCTTGATTTCCTCTGAAATCGAGCGTCATTTGGGTCAGATCGTGGAATTCCCAACGTACTGACTTTCTTGATTTCGCTGTGAGAGAAAAAAGAGGAAAAGGAAAAATTTTGCGATCCAATACTGCTTAGAATTTTGCGTTTGATATTTCCGGTGACTATTATTATTAGTATTATTATTTTCATGATTGGATCAATATCTCTGATAATTCAAAAGATATTGTAGTTTAGAGACAGAAACATAGGCGATGGGGTTAGGTTCGAAAATGGAAGGAACTTCGGCCCCTGCGAATAGGCGAGACCCGTACGAGGTATTGTCTGTGTCGAGGGATTCAACTGATCAGGAAATTAAAACCGCTTACAGAAAGCTTGCTCTCAAGTAAGTTTCAATCTTTTTTTTTTTTTAATTCCTCAATTATTTTGATTTTTGATTTTTTGATTTTTTTTTCGTTGCTAATTTGAAGTGATTGGAAATTGCCAAAATTTGTTAGGTTTTTGTGCATCTTGATTGCTAAATAAGTGCGTCATTATTGCAATGATTGGTCGCATTAATCTTTTGATTTAGTCAATTTGGATTTTTACGTGTCTGAATTTGCAGAATGAGAGACTGTTTTATTAAGGAGATCTAATGCGGGTTTCTTCTGATTTGAACATTTGGGTTCTTAAACGATGTTTTTTTTTTTTTCCATAATTTTTTGCTAGAAAGTCGGTTTTTCTTTGAAGGTTCGTCAAATTGGAACAATTGAAGGTAATTGTTTTCAGACTTTATTGGTGGGTTGTTTTTCTATTTCGTTCATTGTTTCCGAAAATGTCTGGTGTGTTCTAGTAACTGAAAAAATGCAGTCGTTAAAAAAACTCGCGAACCTATCGAGAATTTAACTGGATGTCCGCATTGTGAAATTTTGAAGTATCTTAGGAGATTCATGGACTCTAGTGAATTAGCTGAAATGGTATTAAAGCTGGGATAAGGGGGCGACCTACTTGTCCCACTCTGTTTCCGTTTCAACTATCAAGCCTTCATTTGGGTGTCTTTTGCTGTGCAAGTGTTAGGTTCCCGAACTCCAAAGCCTTTTTCTACTGAGTATCCGTAAGACAACAATAGGTAAATGAATGAAAATTAACCAGAAGATGGGTCTGGTTCTTGTATTTCTGGAAATAAAATGAAGAGTACAGATAGAAGGGGAATTCGAGGACCCCAAGCCTCCAAAAGACAAATGATTACAGCAAAATTCACGGTGCCCTCCCTACCCCTCGGTTGGGCTATTTATCCTACCCTCCTCTAACCCAAAAGGCCAATCCCCTAACAGATTCGGCACCCTCACCATCCCCAATCCCCAGATTGAGGATCCTAACAGAATTGCTTACCCCGAGACTAATCCTCCTTCAAATTACCAACCTGCCCTTGCCTGTCACTCTTCCTTCTTCTGGCATAAACAAACTTAATGGGAGGAGACCTATCAATACTCCCCCCCTCGAGTACAACCTTGTCCTCAAGGTTGAAAGCTGGAAATTGGTCCCGAATCACAGTAACAGGCTCCCAAGTGGTATCCCAAGAGGGAAGGCCTTCCTAATGAACCAGGATTTCGTCCACATGGCGCCCCCCGACGAGGATGGTGCGAGAGTCCAAAACAGCAGCCGGCCTGACAACCAATTCCAACTCGGCTGTCAACTGCTTAGGAAGTGGTTGACCCTTGTACTGCTGCCCCCAAAACTACTTCAACTGGGACACGTGAAAAACAGGGTGAATCCGGACAGAAGCAGGCAAATCCAAACGATAGGCAACTTGGCCTATTTTCTCCAGAACAGCGAACGGCCCGTAAAAACGAGGACTAAGCTTCTCGTTAACCTTCTGAGCGATTGATTTCATGAAATACGGATGGAGTTTAAGCAAAACTAAGTCACCAGGAGAGAATTGTACCTCCCTGCGATGCCTGTCCGCAAACGCTTTCATATGTTGTTGAGCCAAGCGGAGGTGGTCCTTAAGAACATCCAGCATTTGATTCCTCTCCTGTAATTGGGTGGCGACTTCATGGATAGCGGTAGAATCATCTTGGAACCGCTGGAGAGTAGGGGGTTCACGCCCGTATACTGCCAGAAAGGGAGAGCATTTGATGGACGCATTATAAGATGTATTGAACCAATATTCTGCCCAGGGCAGAAAAGACAACTAGGATCTTGGCTTGCCACACGCAAAGCAACGGAGAAAAGTTTCCAGACAACGTTTGGTCACCTCGGACTGGCCGTCTGTTTGCGGATGATAGGCAGAACTCAGCAAAAGCATTGTGCCCTGCAATTTAAACAGTTCTCGCCAAAACAGACTCATGAAGATGGTATCGCAATCGCTGACGATCGAATGGGGAAACCCGTGTAGGCGAACTATCTCCCGAACAAACAAAGAAGCCACCTGTTTTGCCGTGTACGGATGGGCCAAGGGACAAAAATGTGCGTACTTGGAAAGGCGATCCACGACCACCAAGATGGTGTCCATCCCCTTAGACTTCGGAAGACCCCCAATGAAATCCATAGCTATGTCCTCCCAAATTTGTTGAGGAATCGGAAGGGGTTGTAATAAACCCCGTGGGGAGAGCGCTTCTGTTTTGGTTTGCTGACAACGTTCGCAGTGTGACACAAAATCCCTGATAGCTTGTTTCGTTCCTTTCCAGAAAAAATTTGCTGAGATCCGTTTATGTGTCCGTAAAAACCCAGAATGCCCCCCTAAAACCGAACTATGGAAGTCGTGGAGCACCCGAGGGGTCCAAGCAAGTGGCAGAACTAACCTTTCTCAGAACCACAGCAAGTCGTTGCGAAGAACATAACCTTTCACCGACTGGCCGACCCTGGCGGATGGTGGTGATGATGTCCCGGTAGTCAGGGTCCTTGAGCTGACCCTGTCGGAGTGCCAACATGTCGACTGGCTAAGGAACGGAAAGGGCTGCGAATTCCATCGAAGAATCATCCCCCCTCCGTGAGAGGGCATCTACAACCCGATTCGCGGCGCCCGGTTTGTACTGCACCTCAAAGTCATATCCTAGGAGCTTGGTGATGAGGCGCAGTTGCTCTGGTGGTAACACACGCTGAACCAGGAGAAATTTGAGGCTACACTGATCGGCCCGAATGAGAAAATGCCGCCCCAAAAGGTAATGCCTCCATTTCTAAACGGCCAAAACAATGGTGAGGAGCTCCCGCTCATAGACTGACTTCAAACGGGAAGAAGCGGACAACATCTTGCTAAAATAAGCGATTGGGCGACCCTCTTACATCAGTACCGCGCCAACACTGCTACCCGACGCGTTGGTTTCGAGGACGAACAATTTTGAGAAATCCGGCATGGCCAGCACTGGAAGCTCTGTCATTGCGCGCTTAAGGAGGAGGAAGGTAGCCTCTGCCGTGGAAGACCAACTAAAAGTGCCCCTCTTGAGCAAGTCAGTTAGGGGGCGGGCTAAGGATCCATACCCCTGAACAAAACGTTTATAATAGCCTGTAAGGCCAAGGAAGCCCCGCAACTGACGAAAATTCCGTGGGAAGGGCCAAGATAACATCGCACTGACCTTAGACTGGTCCGCGGACACTCCCTCAGCCGACAGTACATGGTAGTTGTTCTGCCCCTGTCCAAAAACACATTTCTCGAGATTGGCAAACAACGCCTCCCGCCGCAGCACTTCCAACACGCTCCTTAAGTGTGCGTGATGATCCTCCCACGTCTTGCTGTAAACCAAAATGTCATTGAAAAATACCAAAACAAATTTCCGTAAGAAAGGGTGGAATACCGAATTCATTAGAGTTGGAAAGTGGCCGGTGCATTGGTAAGGCCGAAAGGCATGACGAGGAACTCGTAATGCCCCTCATGCGTCTGAAATGCCGTCTTCTCCACATCGCACTCGCTAACCCTGATTTGGTGGTAGCCTGATTTTAAATCCAGTTTGGAGAACGCCGTTGCCCCATGTAACTCGTCCAACAGCTTGTCAATGATTGTAATTGGAAACTTGTCGAGGATCGTTAACTGATTTAGTGCTCGGTAGTCGACACAGAAACGCCAACTAACGTCTTTCTTGCGGACCAAAAGTACTGGGCTAGCATATGGACTACTGCTAGGCCGAATAATACCTGAAGCCATCACGTCTGTGACCAGCCTCTCTATTTTAGCCTTCTGAACCGAGGGTATCTATAGGGTCGGATGTTGGGTGGAGAAACGCCTTCTCGGAGGACGATACAGTGCTCCTTTGCTCGTCGTGGCGGTAACCCCTCTAGCATGCTGAATACGGCTTGGAACTCCCGGATGAGGTGCTCGCACCCTGTTGGGAGTGGCCGTATATCTCCCTCAACGACTCCGTCTTAGGCTGCACGGATTTCCAGGAGCACCCCAACCCTGGTATGGTTCCAGATTCGTGACAAGGAACGCAAGCTAACCGGCGAATAACTCAAGGAGGGGTCCCCCGTCGAACAAATCCACTCCGTCCCCTGTTGGAAGCGCATGGTGAATTTAGCCCAATCAGCTCGAACTTCCCCTAAAGTCCTCAGCTACGAAATCCTCAACATCAAATCGGCATTGCCCAGCTCAAATGGGAAAAAATCTTCGATTATCCAGTGCCCCTGTACGAAAACTTTGACCCCACGACAAACACCCCTCTGCTGGAAACTCATTCCATTTCCCACCTCAATCTTGTGTCGGACAGACAAGTCCGTGGGAACGGCCAAGAGAATCACCTCCCGTCCGCCCAAGGTCCCTTTTAGTTTCATGGTTTTTGCCGTCGCCATAACTTTAAGGGAGTTTAGAGAGAGCCCTAGAGCCTCTTCCGTTGACTCTCCAGTGACTTGGGCCCGCTCTTCCCCGACCTCACGACCGTCTTTGCCCACTGCCAGGAGAACTTGCAGTTGCCGGTTTCTGCATCTGTGGCCTGGGATGAATTTTTCGTCACACCTGAAGCATAACCCGTGAGCTCGCCTCTGTTGAACCTCGTCGTACGACAGTCGCCGGTAATTGGAACTGCTTCCCATCGTTGAACTGGAAGCAAATGGGGAATCACGATTCCGATTAGAAAGCCCTAGGTCACGCGGAATTTGGGAATTTTGGGATCGAAGGTAGCTCTCGGATTTATCAGCTGTGATAACTGGCAGTGGAATCGGGTTCGGGTTGCTGAATCCAGCTCTGCCGCCCCACTCCACCCGGGTATTTTGACCCGCCCGAGCCTTACGGATCCTATCCACCGCATCCAAACGATCTTCAGCCTGTTGAGCCAAATCCATGTCCTCGTTCAAATTCATGGGCCTGTGCATCTGGACCTCAGCCCGTATATTTTCCCTCAGCCCGTTAAGGAACGCGCCTCTGAAAACACTCTCGGGTATTCCCCTCATCGTTGCCGCCAAGGACTCAAACTCTTCTCTGAACTCTACCACCATCCCACCTTGCCTGAGAGCCATCATCCTTTCCGTTGGGTCTCCCTCCCGTGAGCGGCCAAAACGATGGAGGATCGCATCCCTGAGGTCTCCCCAGCCCACGAATGGCTCTTGAGCGTCCAGCCATTGATACCAGCCTAGAGCCCTTCCTTCCATGCAGACAGACGCCGCCATCACCTTCTCTCCTTCTTCGATGTCGTTGATGTTCTGCTCGAAAGATCCACCCGTGTGGGTCCTCTCCGTGAAATAACGGTAGTTCAAGTTTCTTACCTCGGTGCTCCGTCCACCCGCGGGGTCTATCCGGAGACCAGTAGCGGTAGTAGCCATCCCTTCCCCTTGCTTGATTCTCCTTGGGGGACTTGGATCTGCACGTGCCGGACGGCCAGGTTCGCGCCTGGGTGGAGTTTGATCATTTCGGTTACCACCTGGGGGCGAGTAGTCCTCCCTGGGCCGCCTTGGAGGTGAGCGCTGGGGGCGAGCTTGTCTGATCATGAGCTCCTCAAGCTGGTTGATCATGCCTTGAATACCGTCCACCTTGGCTCCCATTGAGTCGACTTCTCCCTGTACCTCGCCGAGTCTCACTCCCATAGACGCCACGTCCTCCTGCAGCCTTGGCACCGGATCCACCAACGTTTCAAAAGACTGCAACGTATCCTTGAAGCTGTTCAGCCTTCTCTTGACCTGTCCCAATCGATCTTGCTGGTTCGCCATGGATCGTAGTACTCTAATACCAAATTGTTAGGTTCCCGAACTCCTAAGCCTTTTTCTACTGAGTATCCGTAAGACAACAATAGGTAAATGAATGAAAATTAACCAGAGATGGGTTTGGTTCCTTGTATTTCTGGAAATAAAATGAAGAGGACAGATAGAAGGGGAATTCAAGGACCCCAAGCCTCCAAAAGACAAATGATTACAGCAAAATTCACGATGCCCTCCTTTCCCCTCGGTTGGGCTATTTATCCTACCCTCCTCTAACCCAAAAGGCCAATCCCCTAACGGATTCGGCACCCTCACCATCCCCAATCCCCAGATCGAGGATCCTAACAGAATTGCTCACCCCGAGACTAATCCTCCTTCAAATTACCAACCTGCCCTTGCCTGTCACTCTTCCTTCTTCTGGCATAAACAAACTTAATGGGAGGAGGCAAGCCTATGTATCGTCTGCTGTGGCCTCCTACTTAGCACTCCCCACTTGACATTTCACGTTTAAAAAAGTTGAAAACTGTGCTATTGAGAGGCTTATGGAGTTTGCTTAAGTGCTGAATGAGAGGACAAAAGCTTATGACTAAAAAGGAGGTCAATGTTCTTGCAAAACTTTGTTGATTTATGTGCGTGATAGATTTTGAAATTACATGATGGTTTATTTGTATTAATCATCAGGGGAGCAAGTCTTTGGTTTACAAAATGGAGTGGATAAAAATCATTGGTGACATGGTGTGCTCTTGTACCCGTGACAGCTTTGAGAATTCACCATCGTCTGCCATTCACCTTGTAGCATTGTTGTTCATCTTTTTTTATTTCTTAATTTTAAGTTAGTATATTTCTCTAGAATTGTGTGTCAGATTCTTTCTGATTCTTAAGATCACTGTACAATGTGTTTTCAATGTAACTTTTAACTCCTTGACATCTCTTAAGATAGATGCCGTAAGTTGCTTTTCACTCATAATAATGGTTTTAGTTAAGGCTCCACTTGTATCTTGATGCCTCATCAAAGATGGTGTATAATTTTGAGCTCATTTGTTTCTTTGAATTCTTTGATCTAAATGACGTTGTTTATCTTGTTATCGAATAAACTTTTCTATTTTATGATCTCTTAATATAAAAAAGAAGATAATCATTGATTGATGAAAATCATTATTTGAAAATGCTTTTCCTGTGGCTCCTTTTTTCCCCGTTTCATATATATATATAATGGACAGGTATCATCCGGACAAGAATGCCAGCAATCCTGAAGCTTCTGAACTTTTCAAGGAGGTTGCATATTCTTACAGCATCTTATCTGATCCAGAGAAGAGAAGGCAGTATGATAGTACAGGATTTGAGGTGCTTTTATCTTCCTGTTTATTCATGTTTCTTTTTTATTCTGCAATATGATGAGATAGAAAAAATTGTTTAATGGGAATTAACAGAAACGTTTCTTTGAAGTCCGCTATATGGCTTTGAATTGTTGGTTTATACAGAGTTTATTAATCTTATTGGTTTCCAATGCCAAAACAGAGGGAAAAAGAAAACGTTCTTATATGGAGAAGTAAAAATGAAATGTTGATATGCTGACTCTGGCAATGGGGAGTGACCCTTGCTTTATTGATAGATGCGTCACGTATATGATTATGTTTCTTGTTTGTTTGTAGGGAGCGATTAATTCAATTGTTCAATTAAGCAGAGATTTTCCCTCTTTCTTTTTTGTTTTCTTCTTTTGTTCTTTCACTTTTTGTCAAAGGGTGGATGTTCTCTAGTTATGCCACATCCTTATCCTTTTAAGGTTTTCTAAAATTCTTTTAGGCTCTCGATGCTGAAGGCATGGACATGGAAATTGACTTGTCAAACCTTGGAACAGTCAATACGATGTTTGCAGCTTTGTTCAGGTGATCGATTTAGGTTCAATAAGTAAATGGGTCTTGATGCCATTAGGTGTGTAATGTTTCATTTTATTATTATTTTATTTATTTTTTTTTTGTCTATAGCAAGTTGGGCGTCCCTATCAAGACTACAATATCTGCTAATGTACTTGAAGAAGCTCTCAATGGGACTGTTACCGTCAGACCCCTTCCAATTGGAGCATCAGTTAGTGGAAAGGTGCTTGGTTAACTTGATATCGTGATGGATTTTGTATTCTTTGTGGTGCATTCCTTTTACCCTTTTTTTGTGCTCCAGGTTGAGAAACAGTGTGCTCACTTTTTTGGTGTAACCATCAATGAGCAACAAGCTGAGGCAGGGATTGTAGTAAGAGTTACTTCAACTGCGCAAAGCAAATTTAAGGTACATGATATATCAGTTGCAAAAATTTTGACCATATAATTTTTCTTGCAACATTTGATGATTATGGGGCATCTTTGATCTCTGTCTCTGTTTACTTACTCTTTCTATATCTACTCTTTAGCCTCTATCATATGTTAGCATAATACTAAAGTTGCACTGAATGCATCTTTCAGTTACTCTATTTCGAGCATGATGTAAATGGTGGTTATGGTTTAGCCCTACAGGTACTATCTATTATTCTCTGGTGCTTCATTCAGTTTCTGTTGTTTTGCTAGTGATTACTGCATATGCTTCCGTCACCATTTTGTTGTGGTATTCTAACTAAGTAGTCAAATAGGCTGGTTTGTGAATTATTTGGTACATGGTAGTACAAAGTATTTTGTTTTAGGGTTGTCTTCACCAATGGCCCCTGTCCCTGAGTATATTCACTTCTCACTATGGCCCCCAACATTCACTTTTGGAGGTCTAGCTACCCGAACATTTTTTAATTTGCAATAAACAGTCTTGACCCATTTGTTAATGAACTGTCTGTTTTCATATGGAATCTAGCATATGATGGCACATGAGGGTTTTAAGAAGGATAATGATTTTTTTTTTTTTTTTTTAAAAAAAACAAAGCAGATTTTGAAAAAATAATTCTAAAAGAAAAAAATTCCAGATCTGAAATAAAAAGCCAGATCATGCCCCCAGCCCAGATCTGGTTTTTTTCCTCTTTAGATTTTTCCCCCTTTTTACAGATTTGATTTTCATGCCTCTTAATGCCCTCTTGTGCCATTTTTGTGCCAAATTTCGGCCGACAAATAGACAATTTACTAATGGAGGGTCAAAATTGTGTATTTGTGAAGCTTTAGGGTAGCTTGATTTCGAAAAGTGAATGTTGAGGACCAAGTGAGACAAATAGTTTTCCTCAAGGGTCATTAGGAGTTCCGATGGTCCCCGAGTAGGAAAATCTGAATATTTTCCTAGAGACATAACAATATGGGATTTCCCAAGAGGTCAAATAGTCATCAATTTCTGCAAATTATGATTGATTAGGAGAATCAAGTTAATGAATTTATATGGTAAGTGTTAAACTGGATTTTACTTGCTATAGGTGGTATGGAGGAAAAGTGGGGATGAAGAGGGAAAAGGGTTGATGGAAAGAAAATGTTGTAGTTGTATGTTTGATAGAGGGGATTACTGAGAGGAAAGCGAAAGATAGGGGATTAAAATGATCCATCTGAAATTGGACAGATTTGATGATGTAAAATGTAAAGTCAAATGAAGTGCTTGTTTGTTTTATTGTTTTCTAACTTTGAGGTTAACATAGTTTATCAAATTATACTGCGTGTATATTCAGTCTGCTTGGGTTATTCATATCCTAGAGGATGGGATGAGTTGCAACTATCTACACCTATTTATTGGAATTGAGATTATGTTGTTGGTAATTGCCTTTTTATGAATATTGTTTCTATTAATTTTATTTTTGGGGTACATTGTGATACGAACCCCGCCAACAATGTGACGAAACCCATAGCCAAATATGGGATACAATCCAAGATCTTCAAGAATTGACGGAAACCGCGACCCGTTGCTTAGCGAAGCAAGAACCTTGGTATGGTGAAGACGCCACAAACGAGTATGAAAATTCGTTTGATAAGTCGAGTTTGAACGCCACAAGGAAAACCTTGATAAGTTCGGAATAGTTCTTCAAGAACTCAAGAAGAATAACTCACAATATGAATAAAATATCAAAACTTTATTAATTTTCGTTTTTTCAGCCTTAAATAGCCGAGTATAAGCTGAAAATGTTTAAAAATTGAAAAGTCCTATCCTACCCTTAATGAGGTAGGTGCCTAAATGAAGATAGACTCCTAAAACAAAATAAAATCACCCAAAGATAACTCCTAGGGAAGGAATCCGACTTAGAGTCTAATTCCTTCCTTTTAAAACACCTAAAACTAATCCTAGGGAATGAAATCCGAATTTGAATCCAATTCCTCCCTTAAATCGCATACTATGGAATTTAAATGTTTAATCCGCAATTTTGACTTGATCCCTTGCTGGAATGTGCCCCTAACTTCTTGGAACTTGCTGGAATGTGCGCCTAACCCCTTGGAGCATTCCCATGCACGTGAGTCTTGGGATGTCATGCGAATTTGGCTCTCTTACGGATCAACTTTAATGAGCAAAACTAGCATTTGTCCACCCTCTGTAGTGAACACACTTTCTTCTTGTTGTAGAACTCTTTGGACTAGGTTATTCAAGTCTTCTTTAAATCTTTTAGCTCGATACCTTGTCACCGGACCAACTGGAACTTGGATTGGATCATGAGTATTCCTTACATCCCTTATGTCCTCATCATTCCCCTCCTCTTGAGAAAGATTTGTCCTCAAATCTTCACCTACATCAAAAGGACTCAAGTCGGTAACATTGAAAGTAGCACTTACATTATACTCACCTGGCAAGTCAAGTCGGTAGGCATTGTCATTGATCCGTTCAAGCACTTGAAAAGGTCCATCTCCTCTAGGCAGCAACTTGGAGCGTCGTTGGGCTGGAAATCGTTCTTTCCTCAAGTGTAACCAAACCCAATCATCGGGTTCAAAAACCAACTTGTGACGCCCCTTGTTAGCTTGCTTGATGTATTGTTTGGTTCTTCTTTCTATGTTGAGCCGTGCTTTTTTATGAAGTTGTTTCACCAATTCGGCCTTCTTTTTGCCATCTAAATCCATATACTCTGAAACAGGTAAAGGTGATAAATCCAAAGGAGTTAAAGGATTAAAACCATAAACAATTTCAAAGGGTGAGAATTTAGTAGCGGAGTGAATGGTACGATTATAAGCAAACTCAACATGTGGTAAACATTCGTCCCATGTATTAATATTTTTACTAATGACAGCCCTTAACAAAGTGGATAAGGTCCTATTAACTACTTCTGTTTGACCATCGGTTTGTGGATGACAAGTAGTAGAAAACAAAAGTTTCGTTCCAAGCTTTCCCCATAACGTCTTCCAAAAGGAACTTAAGAACCTACCATCCCGATCCGACACGATTGTCCTAGGCATACCATGTAACCTTACAATCTCTCTAAAGAATAATTCTGCCACATGAGAAGCATCGTCAGTTTTGTGGCAAGGGATAAAATGAGCCATTTTAGAAAATCGGTCTACAACCACAAAGATAGAATCATTCCCGTGCTTACTCCTAGGTAAACCCAAAACAAAATCCATAGAAATATCAACCCAAGGTGAACTAGGAATAGGTAGGGGCGTGTAAAGACCATTTGGTTGAACCTTCGACTTAGCTTGCCTACAAGTGACACACCTACCACAAATTCTTTCAACATCTCTTTTCATGTGTGGCCAATAGAAGTGCTCTTGTAACATGGCTAGGGTCTTAGCAACTCTAAAGTGCCCCATTAATCCCCCACCATAGGATTCCCGAACTAAAAGATCTCTCATTGAACAATTCGGCAAACATAATTTATTTTCTCTAAACAAGAAATTCTCATGCCTATAAAATTTTCCCTCCGCTGCCTTTTCACAGGCTTTATACACTTCCCCAAAGTCGTGGTCATCATGATAAAGATCCTTAATATGTTCAAAACTAAGGAATTTAGCATCAAGAGTAGATATTAAGACATACTTTCGTGACAGTGCATCCGCAACCACATTTTCCTTACCTTGCTTGTACCGGATGACATAGGGAAAGGACTCAATGAATTCAACCCAGCGAGCATGTCTCTTGTTAAGCTTGTGTTGGCTTTTCAAATGCTTCAAGGATTCATGATCCGTACGAATCACAAACTCTTTTGGCCATAAGTAGTGTTGCCATGTCTCTAAATCTCGAACCAATGCGTGTAATTCTTTGCCATAAGTGGGGTAGTTAAGTGCAGCCCCACTTAGTTTCTCGCTAAAATACGCAAGTGGCCTTCCTTCCTGCATAAGAACAGCGCCTATGCCTACACCCGAAGCATCACATTCGATTTCGAACGTTTTAGAAAAGTTAGGTAAAGCAAGTAATGGAGCATGAGTAAGTTTGTGCTTAATAAGCTGGAATGCTTTCTCTTGTTCTTCACCCCATTTGAATGCAACGTTCTTGATAATTTCGGTAAGCGGTGCGGTGATGGTGCTAAAATCTTTCACAAATCTCCTGTAAAAACTAGCAAGTCCATGAAAACTCCTAACATTACTTACATTGGAGGGAGTCGGCCATGCTTGGATGGCTTTGATCTTCTCTTCGTCAACCTCAATTCCTTTAGCACTCACCACAAAACCTAGGAAGACAAGCTTATCGGTGCAGAAAGTACACTTTTAAAGATTAGCATATAATTTCTCCTTTCTAAGCACCTCTAAAACCGAATGTAAGTGTGAGGCATGGTCATGTAAGTTCTTGCTATAAATTAGAATATCATCAAAGTAGACAACAACAAATTTACCAATGAACGCACGCAAGACATGATTTATTAAGCGCATGAAAGTACTAGTGCGTTAGTTAATCCAAACGGCATAACTAACCATTCATACAATCCATATTTAGTTTTGAATGCGGTTTTCCATTCGTCTCCTTCTTTCATTCGGATACCCACTTTTAAGATCAATTTTTGAAAACACACAAGAGCCATGTAATTCATCCAACATATCATCTAAACGAGGAATAGGGAGGCGATACTTTACCGTTATGTTGTTGATGGCTCGACAATCAACACACATTCTCCATGTTCCATCTTTCTTAGGTACTAGAATCCCCGGAATTGCGCAAGGACTCATACTTTCTCTCACGAGTCCTTTCTCCATCAATTCCTCGACTTGTCTTTGAAGCTCCTTGGTCTCTTCCGGGTTGCTCCTATATGCGGGCCTATTTGGAATTGATGCTCCTGGAACAAAGTCAATTTGATGTTCGATCCCTCGAATTGGTGGTAAACCATGTGGTACCTCTTCGGGAAACACATCTCCAAAATCTTGCAAGAGAGAAACAACAACACTAGGCAACACGGGTTCAAGTTGGTTAGTGTTTAACAAGGTCTCCTTGTACATGAGTACAATCATCGGCCGTTTTGAAATCAATGCTCTTTTAACCTCACTTGTTTTTGCATAAAAATTTATTTTTTTCCTCTCGGGTTTTACCTCTTTGGCTGTGGGTCTCTCTTTTACCTCATTCTCATTATGCACGACCTCACTCTTCTTTTCTCTCTCTTTGTTTTGTTCCCTCAGTTTTTGTAACCTCACTTGGTCCTCATATACTTGTTTTGGTGTCAACGGAACTAAGGTGATAGCCCCGTTGATTGTGTGTGAATGAGTACTTGTTGGTGAAGCCATTATGTTGCACACGCCGATCAAATTACCATGGCCTTCCGAGAAGGAGATGTCCCGCTTGCATTGGTATCACGTCGCACAATACTTCGTCCTCATACTTACCAACTCGGAATGGTACAACAACTTGTTTTGTAACCTTCACTTCCCCGCTATTATTCAGCCATTGTAACTTGTATGGACGAGGGTGTTTTAGTGTTGTGAGCTCTAGCTTTTCAACCATTGAAGAACTAGCGACATTGGTGCTACTACCGCCATCGATAATAACACTACATACCTTGTCTTTCACGTGGCATCGAGTGTGAAAGATGTTCTCTCGCTGTGCTTCCTCTTCCTCTTCTCTAGCTTGCATATTTAGAGCTCGACGTGTAACTAGCCCAAGCATCTCCTCATGGGCTGCCCCAAATTCTTCTCCTCTTATGGTGGCATCCTCCAATGGTGGCATCCTCCAATGGTGGCATATCCGCTAGATCATCTTCCTCTTCCGAATCAATATCTCCATTATCCCATATCACCATCACTCGTTTGTTTGGGCATTGGCTTGCTATGTGCCCTCTTCCCTAACATTTGAAACACTTAATCTCACTGGAACGAGTAGGAGTAGGGGCTGATTTACCTTGAAAGGCTACTGGATTGGTGGCTGGTTTGTGCTTGGTTTTAGCCTTGAAGGGGGCTGGATCCTCGTCTTTCTTTGTGTAGTTCGGCCTGTTGTACTCGAATTTTGAGGGGCTGATCTTGGTCGTGGACCACTCCTCTTGAGCTTCTTTTCAACTTTGATTGCCATATGCACCAAATCCTCCAATTCCACATAATGGTGTAGCTCGATTGTGTTGGCAATCTCTCGGTTTAGCCCATTCAAAAATCTGGCCATCGTTGCTTCTCGATCCTCCTCCACGTTGGCTCTAATCATTGCCATCTCCATCTCCTTAAAATACTCATCAACACTCTGGTTACCTTGATGGAGACCTTGCAACTTGAGGAATAGATCTCGGTAGTAGTGGCTCGGCACAAATCTTCATCTCATCACCCTTTTCATCTCGTCCCAAGTTTCGATAGGGCGATCTCCGTTTCGCCTTCTATTGGTGCATACCTGATCCCACCATACAATAGCATAGTCAGTAAATTCAAATGCGGCAAGTTTTATCTTCTTTAGTTCGGAGTAGTTGTGACAGTCGAAAATCAACTCCATCTTCTTTTCCCATTCGAGAAAAGCCTCGGGATCACTTTTCCCTTGAAACGCAGGGATTTTCATCTTAATACTTCACAAGTTGTTATCCGCTCGGGTCCTATCTTCTCTACTCCGTTCATACCTCCTATGGCTGCCCACGGACATTCTATCAAACTCGTCCTCTAAATTTTTCCCTTCGAACTCTCCGTTATCCTCCACCTCCTTTCGAGGCATCACGTTCTTCCTTGGAGCATTCGGTGGTGGTTTAATCTATGGTGTTCCCTCTTCCACCTTATCTAGCCTCTCATGTATGTGTTCGAGTTCCACCCTCATGATCCGTTTCATCTCTCACATGAACGCCTGCATTTGTAAATTCGGCATGACAGTAGGTGGAATCTCTTCACTTGTGGTTTTCTCTTGGTTTTGTGACATGATTAAAAGACAAAAAGGTTTTTTTTTTTTTTTTTCTCGGAAAATAATTCACTCTACTCTCGTGTTTTAACTCTCGTGTTTCACTCAAGTTAATTGCCTTTTACCCTCTAATAAGCTCACACACTCTGCCTTTTTCCTCATATTCTTCTTTTAGTTCTTTCAAAACTAAACCAACAATAAGAAAAGGAATTCAAGTAGTCAATCAAGTCAAGACTTAATCCAAACGAATTTAAATATTGTCACGGAATTTTTTTTTTTTTTGACACTCAAACTTTAAGCGTTCCGAAACTATTGAAAACAAGTTTTTTTTGGCCCCAAAAACAGGGTCACCGGGCTACGCCCTGGTGAAGATTGTAGGGCTCGAAAAGATCTTCGATTTGATATATTATACGTCCCGTAACGAATCCTGGATCAAAAGTTATAGCAGTTTTCGTGAGGTTCCCTTTCTTTTTCCAAATTTTTTTTTTTTTTTTTTTGACTTTGTAAAACTCTAGTTGAATTCGAATTCAGCAATAGGGTTTGGACTCAAACTCAAAACAAGGAAGGGATGGTTAATCGTTTTCTCTTTTTTTTTTTTTTTTTTTTGAATTGAGAAAACCCTAACCCTAATGTGCGAAAAAAAAAGGATAGCAAAACTTGATGATCCTAAACTCTGATACCAACTGATACGAACCCCGCCAACAATGTGACGAAACCCGTAGCCAAATATGGGATACGATCCAAAATCTTCAAGAATTGATGGAAACCGCGACCCGTTGCTTAGCGAAGCAAGAATCTTGGTATGATGAAGACGCCACAAACGAGTATGGAAATTCGTTTGATAAGTCAAGTTTGAACGCCACAAGGAAAACCTTGATAAGTTCGGAATAGTTCTTCAAGAACTCAAGAAGAATAACTCACAATATGAATAAAATATCAAAACTTTATTAATTTTCGTTTTTTCAGCCTTAAATAGCCGAGTATAAGCTGAAAATGTTTAAAAATTGAAAAGTCCTATCTTACCCTTAATGAGGAAGGCGCCTAAATGAAGATAGACTCCTAAAACAAAAGAAAATCGCCCAAAGATAACTCCTAGGGAAGGAATCCGACTTAGAGTCTAATTCCTTCCTTTTAAAACGCCTAAAACTAATCCTAGGGAAGGAAATCCGAATTTGAATCCAATTCCTCCCTTAAATCGCATACTATGGAATTTAAATGTTTAATCCGCAATTTTGACTTGATCTCTTGCTGGAATGTGCGCCTAACTTCTTGGAACTTGCTGGAATGTGCGCCTAACCCCTTGGAGCATTCCCATGCACGTGAGCCTTGGGATGTCATGCGAATTTGGCCATGCTTGAGTAGCTCTCTTCCGGATCAACTTTAATGAGCAAAACTAGTCCACCTTCAGTAGTGAACACACTTTCTTCTTGTTGTAGAACTCTTTGGACTAGGTTATTCAAGTCTTCTTTAAATCTTTTAGCTCGATACCTCGTCACCGGACCAACTGGAACTTGGATTGGATCATGAGTATTCCTTGCATCGCTTATGTCCTCATCACATTGGAGATGTGATTCGATTGCAAAATATGAGCATGACGTGATGTGATGTTTGTTTTTTTATTTTTATTTTTTTTATTGCAATAAAGAACATTTAGTTGGTTTTGCCTACTTTGTGTTCAACTTATTAACAAATGGTAAGTTGACTGTCGCGTCATTTATTGACCAAATTTATTAAAAGTTTTTTGCATATTTATTTTGTTTTGTAATTTATACCACTATGTTCTTTAAAGCTGCAAGCATTGAAGCTGAAGTATCTAATGCCATATCATTCTCGCTTTTTATAGGAAGATAGTGAGAAGACGGGCAAAGTGACATCTGCAGGGATGTATTTTCTTCATTTTCAAGTGTACAGGATGGATTCAACTGTAAATGCAGTATGTGGTTCCTTTTTGTGTGCGCGTTTCCTGTCCTAAATCTCCCTAACTCTAATTATGGTTGTTCGTTAAGAAGTTTGTGGCTGAAGCCTGATGATTTTGCCCATATGTTGGTGCAGTTGGCTATGGCTAAGGATCCTGAA
Organism: Morus notabilis; assembly: GCF_000414095.1. Lineage (NCBI taxonomy): Eukaryota > Viridiplantae > Streptophyta > Magnoliopsida > Rosales > Moraceae > Morus > Morus notabilis. The sequence goes on along the minus strand of NW_010362037.1, from coordinate 229,420 downwards.
GCTGCTTTCTTTAAGAGGTTGGAAGGTCTTCAACCTTGTGAGGTCTTGGAACTAAAAGCTGGCACTCATATATTCGCTGTTTATGGTCTGTTATTTGGTTGCTTCATCTTTTTGCATAATTGTGCTGATAATGGAACTTGTTGGTAATATACTATTTTACTAATCTCTAACGTGATATTTTTCAGGAGATAATTTTTTCAAGACTGCTAGCTATACAATCGAAGCACTTTGTACAAAGTCATATGAAGATACAACACAGAAGCTTAGAGACATTGAGGCTCAGATTTTAAGAAAGAGAAATGAGCTTCGCCAATTCGAGACCGAGTACCGGAAGGTTTTGATCCTCTTATTTTAGCTGTGGCTTTTTATAGCTCTTTGGTCATAATTATGTTTATAACTTTCCTATAATACTTTTTAGGCATTAGCACGTTTCCAAGAAGTGACCAACAGATACAGCCAGGAGAAGCAATCGGTAAGTTCCATAGCTCGCTCTATCACTGCCCATACCTAACATACACTGAAATATATAATTCAGGTGCAATATATATCTCTGGAGAATCTTAATTTAAATTGCCTTGCAAGGTTTGTTGCATCTATTCATCTTTTAGTGTAAGATGCTATGCTACTTAATGAACATTCTACGTCATACTATTCACGCAACACCGTTAATACTTCATATAATTCTTTATTTTACTGCTGATTCCTGAGAAATGGCTGAATGTTCGAATAATCTATTTGAGTCATGTTTCTGGATTTTGCGACAGATTAGGCCTTGTTCCCCTTCCCTTATACCCACATACCTTAATTCTTGATTTTCCTTGAGTTACAGTTATAGAGTTGGTCTCTTTTGGTCCCAGTTCATTAGAACTGAACCACACCAGAGACATTTTCATATTCGTGTCTCCAGCCTTAACATTTTTATCTTCATAACCCAGGTAGATGAGCTGCTGAAACAACGAGATAATATCCACTCTACGTTCTCTGTCACTCGGACAGTGAATAATAGTGGGGCTGGCAGTGGATTAAGTAATGGAAGTGGCAAATTCCCTGGTGAAGATTCAAAGGCTGATCAGAGTCCAGGGGAAGATGGAGGCTCCGACGGAAAAGATAAATCAGCCAAAAAGAAATGGTTTAATCTCAATTTAAAAGGATCGGACAAGAAGCTCGGTTGAAAAGGTGCTTGAAGTTGGAACCAATGTTTTTTATTATTTGGAAAGGGGTTCCTATATCCATTTATACAAATTTTAAACGCCCGTTGCTTGCGGCTCGAGAGAGGTCCACCTTGTATTGGTTTTCAAATGTTCCTCTCTTCTGGTTCCCAAAATGTTGTTCATTATGATTTTATTCCATTAGAAAGGTATATGTACTAATGTATTTACACTTTTTCGAGATGGGCCTGTTCATGTAGGAATTTGAATCTTTGTAGTCTTCTTGAGCATTCTTCTGGATGCGTAATCTTTTGTTGAGTTTGGTGTGTTGGTATATAATCTGTAAAAAAAAAAACATGCAAATTCAAATCAAAAAGTTGTTTTTCTAATGTTCGTTTTTTTATTTGCCTTTTGGTGATTTTGGGATTGATTTACAGCTCCTAAAATCATTTTGCACAAAAAAAACGATGTAATTATAGTATTTAGCGAAAGCAAGCACTTTGCATTCATATTTAAAAATGCAAAGGCCAATTATCAAGTTGGAATTTGGAGCTTTTAGTAGTGCTTTTATTAAAAGCACAACAATCTTAAACTGGGATTCATATTATAGACCGCACCTTTGATGGATCATTAATCACCGCCTTTTTTCGCGATTTCGAGCTATAATCTTGAAAAACGCTTGGAGGCATTACTCTATTCATATTTTTAGACTCATTTTTTTATTAGAGTATAGTACTCAACATCATCGATGTCTTTTAGTATTATTCTTATAATATTTATTTAGTTATTTTCTCATGCACCGATATACTATTATCTCCCCATAATATCTCTAGGGCTTAAAATCTGTAATGCAACATATTTTCTTTTCTTTTTTTTTTCTTCGCTAGATTGTGCACTAATATTTTTTGTGAGAAAGACAAGGAAAATGAGTTAGAAATCCATGATCCATTCGTCTGTTGGGTTTTTCTTTTTCAGATGAAAATCTGTGAGAGTAGCCCAATGTTGCGGGTTCTACTTTTTTTTTTTTTTTTTTTTTTTTGATAATTGCGGGTTCTACGTTTGGTCTTTCCCACTTGCCACTAGACAAATATGGTATGGTTGATCCCTTATTAGACCACCTTCATCCTAATTTGCTGTTCAATTTTATTAATAAAACTACAATACATCTAAAATTTTGGGATTCATGCACATCCCATTCTTTAACTATTGGATAATGTGTAATATTTACATACATATATATGAGTTGAGTTGTTGAAGCAAGCTGTTTAAGTGTATGATTGATGTAAATATGCGCGCGCGTCTATATATATATATATATATATATAATTATATATATTTACTTTTGGCAGAATCAAAATTGTAAGAAAAATGTTTAGAAATGATAAGCACCACTGATAAAAATAAATAAATCACATTATTCTATTAAGAGTACTATCAATGTCTAATAGTATTATTAAAATTGTAAGTATTTTCAATTTATCCGAGTATTGATTCTACATCAGTAATTTGCAAACACATCATATCCTGAATTCCACGATTAAAGAAATGTTTCTTCACCAGCTGAGTTCATGAATATTCTTCCCTTAAAACGATTGGTTGCCACGCGTCGATATCTATACCTGATAAGCTTATAGTCAATGCTAGAAGTTAGAACCTAAGACTGGTGAAAAGATAGTAGATTAGATTGGATAGTCCAATAATGACCTCGTAAAAGTTGCACAGGTGGACTTTCTTTTTTTTTTCTTTTTTTTTTTGTGTGTGTGTCCATTCCTATAAAATTAATTGAAGTCGTTTTACACTTGAAACTTGCTTAGAGCATCTAAAAGATAATACTATATTTTTCGGTAAATTTACCGCAAAGTATTGCAAATGTAAAATTTAATATTTCGATAGTTATTAGTTGGTATATTAATTTTTTATTTAATAATTACAACATCATTCTTTTAAAATTATTTTGATATAAAAGTTTTTTTTAACAAGTTTCAAAATTTATTGCTCATTTAGTTCGTTGATTTGAGTTTTTAATTCGAATTGATATGTGATTTTATGTAAGTGCTTTTTACTGTAGTAAAATGTTAGATGTGAGTATAGTAAAACTCGAATTCTAAACTCGAATCGGTGAAATAAATGAGGCCTTAATAAGCATTATACATTAAAACACATGGAATAGCACATTGAATATGTTATTTTTATTTTTTTAATTGTAAATATAACTTTGGTATTTGGATTTGCATTGAATATGGTCTTAGTCATGTATCTATGTCACATATCATCTCGTTTGTATATGTATGCATATGTAGTACGAGTAAACTGTTTGAACAAGTACAACCTTCTGTTGGTTTGTCTTTCACAATAACACAAGATTGAGTGATACTTTCGTGTTGGTAAAATTCAATGTTGAGTTGGTGAATTTCGTAGGAATTGAACATCTCATCTCAACAAGACTCTAGATTACTTATCAAAAAAAGAAAAAAAAAATTTTTACAAGACTCTAGATTAGTAAGATGTCACTCTTGGAAATGTACTTGAAACGTAAAGCAAAAGAAAATTCTTTGGCATTGTGAATTTATTTGTCAAATTTAACAAAAAAAAAATTACAGTTGTTTTTCACCTTTTTTTTTTTTCCGAATGAATACATTTTGAAACTTTCCAAATGAAATTGGACTGAAATGTAAGACGCCATTGACCCAATGGTGGACGGAGAAAAATGAGGGTGAAATGTCACTCATTTTTTTCATTTGTGTAGTGATCCAGAAATAGTGGGTCAGAAAGGAGAAAAACTGAAAATGGCCATTAAACTTGCAACATTTGTTGTTAAAGAAGAGCAAGTGTCATGTTTTCTACATCCTTTTTCTCCTCCGAAATAAATACAAATTTTTCAAGGAGTGCGACAAGGACAATAACTGAAAAGGATTTAATTTACAGTGTAAACAAAATCGTCATTAAAAAACCAATTCTTGGTCGAACAAAGAAAATGATTAATTCAAATTAATAGCAGAAGTTTTGGGATTTCTTTTGCAAAGTCCGGCCACAACAAAAGTTTCCAACATGTATCAAATGGAACCTTGTGTGAGCGGATCATTTATATAACTCAAATTTGTCATTACTTTTTAGAGTTTAATATGATGATCTGACTAGATGTTCAACTACCTCAATCATGCTAAAGAGTTAGACTTAGTATCCACATACTATCTTGCATTACCCACTTATTCAATATAAATTAGTACATCCCAATTAATTTGACATCATTCACAAATTTATGCGACAATAAACCTTTCATGTACTCAGATTTATTAATTGTAAAAATAACACATATAAAAGTTTAAATAAGTGAAACATCAAATGACTGTATATAAGCATCAACAACCACTAGATAAATAGACCACTTGGAAAAGTCGGATCTACTCTTTCGGTATGAGAAATCAAAATATGGCTCTCATACTAAGATAGGGCCATCAATCAGTAAAAAGGACTAAGATATGGTAAGTTGTACAGTCTCACATCGTCTGAGTATAGTTATAGATGATTCTTTATAAAAAAGACACCACCTCCTAATAATACAAGGTCTTTTGAGGTGAAAGCCAAAAACAAAATCGTGCGAGCTCAGGCATTGAAAAATCTTGAAGGCTCTGACCTTCTAAAGTTACGCGTCAAAAGCTTACCAATTCAGTCACAAAATTTGTCACTAGGCAGTTTAGAAGCATGCCTATGAATTAAAATCCACCACAAATTTAAATAAGGCACCACATCCACCAAATGTCCATAGTAATATGAAATCCATTACGTGGCCAATCAATCCGCAACTCTATTGCCTTTTCTATAAATATATGAGAGACTACAAAGTTCTTGGATAAACGCTCCATAATCATGTCAATGATCTCACCTTATGTTTCGAAAGAATTGGATAATAGTGTTTTTAAAGAAACACAAATTATAAGAATCTTTTTTCCGATTAATTCAATACTCTGCGCGTTCCCTTTTAGGAAAAAAATAATGGATCCATTAAGCTAATAAATTATGCTTAAAGCTTTGTAAATACTAAAAACAAAGAAAACATGGAGTATATTATCATTGTTTTGAGAATACTTACAATTGAATTGAAAAGAAAAAGAGAGACTAAAATTCAGATATTGGACATATAGACTAATAAGTGATCTATATTGATAAATACATTTTATCCAAGGTTCTTTGCTTAAAATAAGCACATCAAGGAGATTATAAGGAAAATGCTTGAAGCCCCTCTTTGGTTAGGTAATAAGACCAATTCCTACATGGAATATGTTAATGCATTTTTTATAACACTTATAGTTAAGTGAGATTAATTCAAAAAAAAAAAGAGAGTTTTTTAATTTCAAAAAACAGATTGAGAATGATCTCAAAATTTAGGCACTGCTAATGAGGTTAATCAAAGAATATTTATCAATATAGATTATTATGTCCTTGAGAAATACTAAGTATTTTTCTTTGAATGCATTATACACATGTTCTTGATGACATCTACATTAGAAGATCACGTACGATGAAAAGGGCCCCACTGGAAGAAGAGGCCAAAAGAGGCAGTTGCCATTGTAAGGAGATTGACCCCAGAAAAATGAAAAAAAAAAAAAAGAAGAAGAAAAAAGAAGAAGGAAAGAAACGGAAAAAAGGCTGGAATACATGAGAAACCATCCAAATTACGTGTGCTTCTAATGGGAGACTTAACCACATAGGATTTGATTTATTCCAAACAACATTTCTAAGTTATAGCGCCCATCATTAATTGGCTAATATATATTGAGTATGCATGTGGAAAAACTGGGACAGAATTAATCTTCAAGATTACACAAAATCAATCACCCATTAGATTGGTTAAAACACCTGTGGAAGACATTGTTAAATGTTAATTGCCCAAAAGAAATGATAACTATACTGAATAAATTAATTACTATTCTGCATCTCTCATTTAATTAGTAAAGAAGAGGTACTTTCAAGTCCAACTTATCTAATTGGAGCTAGTAGTTGAGAATTCTCCAAATGGTACAAAATGAGTATAAATAATAAGAAACTGATCATTAAAAATAATAATAATCATAAGCTATATGCCGCCTAGGATTGGATTGACCAAATAAATGAGCAAGTACACCTCAGAACACCTGTGAAAATTGAGGGATATGACTTAATGCACACACAAGCAATTCTCTTTGAACTTAATTTCTTTAATCAAACAACTTTGTCTTGACTTGTGTTTAATGTAGTAGACTCATTATAGTTTATAGTTTGGTTTGAAAGATCCACTCACTTGGATCTTTCCAAGGGACAAATTCCTCCAGAATTCAAGGTATTTGTTTGTCTAAGCTTCTTTGCTTAAAATAAGCACACCAAAGAGGTTAGGAAAATGCTTGAAAACCCATCTTCTGTAAGGTAAGACCAATTCCCACATGCAACATATAAATATGAATGTCTATTATATTGCACCAAGTATATTCCCATGTTCAGACACAGTTGGTTTCTTTTTTTGTCACATTGTTGTAACATGTGGCACCTAGGTTTGTGGGTAGAATGGGGGAAAAAGAAAAAACTAATTTTTATTGCCTCCTTTCGGTCATGCAATAACCTACCTATATAGATTAAGTTGGAGAAAACCAAAAACTACAAGACAAGGAAAAAAGGAAAACCAAAAGCTTATAAGAATTTTTTTTTTTTTTTTTTAAAGGAAAAGAAAACAATGGTGAAATGTTTAATTTGGATAGGCTTGTTAAAACCCATGTGGGAATGAACTTGTTGTCACTAAAAATAACTGATTCTCTAGAATCCAATTAGACAAATTTTCAATGTATTTTGGTTTGTCATGTCATGTGCAGGTGTCTCCCAGCTATATGCGTCTTTAAGTTAGATGTAACATTTGTGGGGAAGGAGTTGTGTAGCCGTCTAAGTGTCCCTCACTTTATTAGCAAATTATTATTATTATTATTATTATTATTATTATTATTATTATTATTATTATTATTATTATTATTATTATTATTATTATTATTATTATTATTATAGTAATAGCAATAACAATAATAATAAAAGCATTTAGTTTGTCTCATTGATTGACCCAAGTCCCCAACTCTCCAAACTCATTTCACGGGACTTCTAATTAGGTATTTTAAACTTCTCAAAAGCTTTGATAGGATTCATAGAAAAATCATTATTTATATGTAGGCATTCTAGACTATAATCTAGGCATAGCGCCAAAGTTAATTAGATTAATTATTAATCATGTTTAATAATGTATCATTATTTAAAACAAGCAAGAGAAAGTCACTTCACATGACTTAAAGCTAACTCCACCCAATCTGCACCTTTTTAATATTAAAAGAAGTAGGTAGTGTCACTTGGAATACATGGAGAGGCTTATTGAGTCACACCCACATTGTTTGGGATTTGGGTTTTTAATTTTTTTTTTTAAATGCTTTGAACATATCCAAAAAAAGGGATTTCCAACTTGAAAACTAAGTCATATTGGGGGGGTTATCTTTTTATCCTTTTTGGATCCTTCCAAAAGTAATGGTTGCAAAAAGAAACAAAAGATGATTAGAAAGTTAATGGAGTTCTAATATGTGGTAGGATCATGTGTAAGATTATCTTTATATTGATGATATTTATATTGTTTTCCTTGTTAATTTCCTTTATAAGCACAACTTGGTGGGCCATATTTTTGATACGGGCGATCTTAAAACGATAATATCGGCATCATTTCAATCAACAACAAAAGAAAGAAAAGCATGATTAAATGCATCCAAAAAGTTAATTTTTTTTTTTTTAAAAAAAAAAAATTGGATGGTGGAAGCCATTACAACAAGAAGAAACCCATTGTTAAGTAGACAGTTGTTTGTAAATCATCAACCTGATTGGAAGCTTTGATTGGACAATTCTCTCACCACCCTAGCTCCTTGAATTTCTTCAATAAAAGAGTGGCTCATGTGGGCCCACCAATCAAAATTAGCCAAAGTTGTTGTTCAAATAGTGAGGAACCAATCAGATTCAACTTCACATGTGTTTTAGCCCCTTCATCAGTGGAGAGACATCCCTTAAGTAGTGCACCGCATATGCCACCCGGATATATGAGCATTACATATTACATAATGCTCCTCAGCCAAGATTCCCTTCCAAGTCTCCCTAGCTGCCCCCTCTTCATTCTTTCCCATCATCTTTTGTCTTTGGTTTATAATTTACTTACATCTCAAAGTATCCTTTCTTTTTCAATTCATGCCTTTGAATTATATATCTTTAGTCACAAGATATATATCAGGAGTACTTTAATCACCTTAACTAATTTACATTTGCAAACATTGTTTTTCTTTTGTTGTAAATTCAACTAAACTTAATTTTCTAAAACAAGACTAAGAAGGTGACATATATACATATATGTATATATATGATCAAATAATCAACTATATATATAAAATAACATGTTCAATCTCCTAAACATCCATTGTGGTTCTTGCTCCATGGCTTCTCAATAGTGTATATGTGTGTGTGTGTGTGTGTGTATATATATATATTTATATATAATGAAAACTCCAAAGTGAAGTTGAGGTGATCAATATTTGTGATTGTTGACGAACTCTCTTTCCATACAATCACAAGAACGAATAGAAAAGGAAAGAAAAAAAAAAGTAGTACTCCTTGGATGGAAGACAATTCAATAATTATTATAAGGTGAAGTCAAGAATTAGAACAAAGTGTAACTTGGCCACCACTGGTCCCAACAACTATGTGAACCCTTCAACCTTTAAGACTACACGTTTACATTTAGAAGGTCATTTCATTAGTACAATTTTTTTTCTTCTTTTTAGTGGGATCGATCAACTCCTTGAGCCCCATAGTGGGGATGAAAGTGGCCCATAATCCTTGTTTTCTTTTCTAACCCCTCAACAGGGAGTGAGAGAGAAACCTAAAGAGCAAAAACATTGGATCCACATAATAAAGCAGAAAGGCGAGGTTAGGTTTAGCTCAATAAAACATTTTTATTATAACCATAATTAATGCAAAAGATCCTAATCCAAGTCCTAAATCTATGTGCAATATTGTTAATCATATGCGGTCCCCAATCATTCATGTTAGGGAATTCAAAAAATAAGCTATATAAATATAT
>NW_010362037.1:156534-220055 GCF_000414095.1 Morus notabilis | reverse complement strand
ATATATATAGGACCCCCATTAGTATATACTATACTAGCAAGGATCATCATAGACGTTTATCTTCTACCTGCTTCTACACAATTGATATTAGTAGAATATTGATTACCCCTAAATAACAAAAAAAAAAATTAATAATAAAAAATAATCAAGTTATCAGCCTCTGGCCGCCATGATGAACAAAATTGACTTCTAAAATTGCCCAATATTTAAATGTTATCTAAGCTTAATAATCTGCAAAGGATAAAAGAAAGGCCACCTGTTTTTTTTTTGTTTTTGTTTTTTAATAATGCGGTAATATTCATGATAATGATTAATATGTAGAATCTAACGGTCGAAAAATAATATGAGCTTACAGGACCATAGTACACTACTCCAAAGGTGATAGATCCAGATAATGAGGGAAAAATCAAATGAGAATAGATTTCTTTACATGGGAAAATTTGACTTAAATGAGGGGCTTGAATAGAACACACATTAGAAAGAGGGGACAAGGTGGGTCAGTATTTGGAGTTGTGATGAAGACTTTGGTATGAGCTTTTGAAATTGTCTAACATAATATCATGCTCTTTTTAAGTGGGAGATTACGAAGCCAAAGCTCTCTTTTCTCTCTTGTAGTTAGTAAGATTCGGAGAGATCTCTCTCTCACCCAAAGTAAAAGAAAAATAAATAATATATTATATATATATATATATATATAATTAGATATTATAATATTACGTTTTGATTACATGTAGATTTCAACGTCAATCACGCAAACATCCTAACCAATTATTCATCATCAACACGTAATGGTAGGCCCCACACCCGAAACTGTTGTAAGTTGTAAACACACCTGAACATTCAAGTCATTGATTAATTCATAGAAGGGATGCCCTTTCGGACAAGCTAAGCCAACAAGATTGTGTTGTCCTATATTTAAAAAAGCTTATTGAACCCTCAACTTCTCATGTTGACTTTATTCACAATATTGCCATCATTGCTATTACTAATGGATTCTATGTCCTATATATATATATATATATATATATATATGTTATATGTGTGACTGAGAGGGAAAAAAGGGATCAAATTCAAGCTTGGATTGCGAAACATGCGTATCTACTAGCTAGATATGATTAATACGATGGCGACACGTGGGCCAAGGAGAAGTGATTAGTGGGACTGACGGTGTTAGATCTGATTTGTATGATCTCTTTGTTTAGGATCCAGGAATCTATCAAAGTGTTGCATTGCATGCATGAGAGTTTTGACTTTTTAGAGAGAGGAGAGAGATTGTGGAGTAGTAGACTAGTGGGTGGTGTCGGCTCCTCACATTAGGCCAAGACTACAGCGAACTGAAGAGAGAGAGAGAGAGACTACAGTGAACTGAAGAGAGAGAGAGAGAGACTACAGTGAACTGAAGAGAGAGAGAGAGAGAGAGAGGGTAGTAACGGAAACAATTATTTGGGATAGTACTGTTTTTTTTAGAAAAAAATTATTTCTATGTTCTTAGAAACTATAAAAATATCTTTTGAGTTTTAAAAATATGTTTCAGTTTCATATTTACTACTTATTGGATTATAAAAAAATTTAAAAAATAAAATACCCTTAAATAGTTTCTTAAATAAAATTCAGAAATTTTGTTTGTCTTCAAAAGTATTGTGGGTTGCAAATGTGCTTTTTTTAATAAAGAAAAAAAAAGAAACATGTTTTGGTTTTATGGTTTTAATGTTTTTTTTAAATGACTAAAATGTCTTTCAAATATTATTTAAGGGTAATTTTATCTTTTTGTTTTTCTTTTTCCCCTAAAAAAATTACTTGACGAATGAAATTAGAACACATTTCTCAAATCTAAAAGATATTTTTCTAGTTTTTAAGAATAGAGTGATAAATTGAGAAAAATTGAAAGAAAAGGTTGTGTTTATGTAATTATCACAACAAAATTAAGTTTTAGAGAGATAAAAAGGGATAAGTAATTTTTTTTTAATTAAACATATTTTTTTCGAGCTAGGAGGAGATTAAGTAGTAAAGTTGAGAAATAGCCAGACATGGGGATTTACCATTGGCTTCCTTGGGTTGCGTTCTATCACTGACTTTCATACTATTAAATTCCAGTACCAAGCTCTGAAAGGTCTATAATTTAATGGAATCTTTGTCGTATCCATGAAACCATGTCATAGTAGTGCACGTATAAAAATGTTAAACAATGTTACCATATTCATCATTATTGGTTTTTCAAATATTCTATCTTAAATAGTCACGTGATAACGCATATATGAGTCTCTAGTTTTATAATACCATGTAATATATTGAAAATAAGTAATAATATTTCCAGACTATCGCTTACATATATATATATATATATATGTATGTATGTATGTATGTATGTAATATTGTTGGCAGAATGGTACTTGTTTGCCATGCATGCAGTGGTTAGGATGTCTCTTCATCAAGTGAGTTTGGAAGTACTAGGGGCGCCATAAATAGCTGATTCTCTCGGACAAACAACTTTTTGGTTGATCAAATTTACAACTTTTTAATAGCTTATTCTTGTTGGTCTTGATCATGATCTCTCGCACTCAAAGTTTACAAACGAAGCAAGTTACAAGTGGCCCATTATATAGTCCCAGATTTTTTTCTAACCTAATTGTGTCCTCCATATATCTCCTACATGGGGTGCAATTCCATCTGGAAAGAAAAAGATCATATCTTCGTGACAAATAGGAAATAAGTTAAATCCACTAATTAAGCTAGCTACCAACTGTCAAATTCTTTAACTTTTTTTCTTTCCCCACTTTTATTTCTGGTCAACTTCCAAGAGATAAAGGATTGATTAACTACAATGCCACCATTGTACTTAGTCAATTCTTAAGGTAGGGTAAGGAAAAAAAAAAAAAAAACCCTATTACGGACAGTTAGATCACATCATAATCATATTATATTAAACAATATATAATAATTTATCAAAATTTGATTAAGATTTTACGGTTTATATAAGTGTTATCTTACAACGGATAAGGGATTTTTTTTTTCATGTCCTAGCACAGTTCTAAATTTAAATTAAGACCACAGTGCACTAGCTGTTGAGTTTTCTTCTTTCACTTTTACCTTATAAAGTACTGAAGTTTTGGTGATAAAAGTGACCGTGGGATTAGCTTGATGGGAGCCATACATTAGTCTTCAACATGGAGTTTTTCAAAATGAAATGAATCTTGTATGATAGTACATGACAATAATTTATTGATGGAACATGGATGAAGGAAATTACGACGAACTATAAAATGCCAAAGGAAGCTACTACTTTGTTAGACTTCACAATATGACTGGTCGGAGAACCATCCTGTTCATTGAACTTAAACTATATAAAAATCTAGCTCAACATGGCACTAAACTATATATATATATATATATGTATGTATATATAAGAACCATGCACACAAATTAATAAAAAGAGCACCGATTCGAACATTGGACGAACTCACTCAATCATGCAAATTTAATTATACTTGAAGGAACACCCGTACCATGCTCCCATCACATGCATCACATTCTCTCTTTCCCCACTTTCTTAATCTTAAACAACATTTGAGGCAAAAGGCATAAAAAAATTCCAATATATAATACCAAAAACCGTAATCATATGAACAAACACAATTTTCTTTCCTCATTATTTTTCTTCTTTAGAACGAAAAGGACACGTTCGTAATTTCACAACATGTGTTGAAGAAAGAAACTTGAATATCCTCAAAATCATATTATGTATGAATATTAGAGAGTGGGAATTAAGTCGCCGAGACAAGTGCAAAATCCCCTGGGCCCCACCGGAGTGTGTTCTCGGGTCTTGTTCCCATATTTTTACAACACTCACTTTCTTCCTCCTTGGGATGTCCGCAACCATCTCTCTTTCTCTCTCCTCTCTTTCTCTCTCTAACTATATATATTCATATTACATACCTATGCAAAGACAAAAGAGTAAAGAAAGACCTTTTATTAACTAAACCTGTATAAATACCCCCCAACACATGCAACAACTTCCTTGCATTAACAACACAACCCATACAAACAACACCCACTATTTATTTCTCTCTTCTCACTTTTCTCTCCAATTCTCTCTCTCTCTCTCTCTACCCTCTTCTCTCTCTTTCTCTAACATGGAAGAGCTAGATAATTACCAAACGACCAAAGCTTACAATAACAATAACACAAGCACAAATAATCCTAGTACCACACGCTTAAAACTCTTCGGCTTCAGCGTCCAAGAAGACGACGACCAGCCCACCGTCGTGGACTCCGCCAAAACGACGCCGTCTGGGTCGCCGGAATCCGGCGGCTTTGCCGGCGCCGGAGACCGGAAGTACGAGTGTCAATACTGCTGTCGAGAATTCGCCAACTCCCAAGCCCTAGGAGGCCACCAAAACGCCCACAAGAAGGAGAGACAGCAGCTGAAGCGGGCCCAGCTCCAGGCCAGCCGAAACGCCGCCGTTTCGTACGCGAGGAACCCTATAATCTCTGCTTTCGCGCCGCCGCCGCACCTCCTCGCTCCGGCCGGATCCGTGGTGGTTCCGGCGGCAGCTCCGGCGTCTCCCTCTTGGGTCTACGTCCCGAGGGCGGCGCCGCCTTTCCACGTTTCGCACGGCTGCGTGTTTCCGCCTGCGTCAGCGGGAGTAAGCGGCGGCGGAGGAGGGAGGTCCGGTGGTGCGGGTGCAGGGGGGTTTTCGTATAGTGGCAACGTAGGAGATTATAATCATAATCATCATTCGGCATTGACGATGGGCTCTCAGGTGCAACAAGGCCGGGCCCATTCTAGGGTGGTTGATGGACCGTCGTTGAGTAGGTTCTCGAAGGGGAACGGTGGGCCCAGTTTCGATGACTCATTGGGCTTGGACTTGCATCTTAGCCTCGCGCCTGCTGCACCTTGAAATTAGCTCGGCTCGGCTTGAGAAAATTTGGTTGTCCAAAATTGCATAGTTGCGAACATGGGTTGGCTTGGGCACAATTACAAACAATTGTAAGTTATAATATGTGGCTTATTTTGAGGTTTCCCACTTCCCAGCAAAAACAAAGAGGAAAACAGGAGAGAGTTGCACTTACATGTGGCTGACGTTCAGAACTCGATCGGCTCGATTATCGGCTGAGCTTCGCGGCTTGGCTTGGTTGGCTTGGCTTTCAGAAATGGTTAGTTTTAACACTGGTTTATTAGGCTGGCTGGTTGATGAACTTTGGCTCAGTTAAATTCGGCTGGGAATTGCTGATGTTTATTTTGCTAGTCGGATCGTTGTACATTTTCCAAATTAATTTATTAATTTTTTTAAGGAAGTAATTTCACTTGGCGCAAAATATTAATTGCACATCATATCAACATTGTTTTTCACTATTGTTTTCACTCTACAGGTTAAACTATAGTGGTGCAAATGTCCATAAATACAGCAGTAAAGATGCAGGAAAAGTTTGGCAAATTATTTAAGAATATAAATAAACTTTTGGTCGTGGAAATTTTTTATCCAATAACTTGAATGGAGTCATAAAAATGTATGCGCCTATACCAAATTTGAAACTTGACCCTAGAATTTTAGTGAGGGCCTCCTCTGTGTGTGTGTGTATATTTATATATATTATATAGTGCTACTCAATCTTTTAAATTTACTTTTCTCATGCTTCAAATTAACACAGTTCAAATCTTTTTACTACAGTGTTTTCTTTAAAATTTTGAATTTATATTCAAATTTTCAATTCAAATCTACGAATTAAACGGGTGAGAAAGTGAAGAATATTGGCATCAAAGTTTTACCTTCAGAAAATATTAGGTTAAAAATGTGAAAATGACGAAAAAAAAATATAAAAAAAAAAGAAGAAAATTTTGATAATAATTTTCATTGGTGTATTGTCGCTCTTCTTTTCACAAACCAAATGATGATTTGAGGATTCAGGATATTATATGTACATATCGAGCCCGACAAAACACTATCACCTAAGAATACATTAATACTTCCTCATTTTCTTTTGACGTTTTCTTTAAAATCAAAAGAATCTGCCAGCCATAGTGCTTAACCTTTCCATAGATAATTAAAGGACTTGAAAGAAAACAAAAGCTTAGGGTTTATATATATATATATATATGCAACATTCATTATATTTGTGCATTGTGTCTAGCTATATATGTTTAATTACGTAACATAATGTAGACATTAACCACTTATATGTGTCCTTGAAAAGGAAATAAACCTTTGCATTAAAATTGAATCATGTTTGATCTAAACAGGGTTACTTTACCTCAACTGATTGACATATTTTATGCACATATTTGGGATACAGTGGGGTTATGCAGATCCAAATTTATTAACTAATTAATGGCTTGGGAAGGGAGCTCTTGAAGGGTTGTAAAAGTACTACCATTACGTTTAATTAAAATAATAATTCGTAAATAAATATTAAATCTCATTTAATTGGTCAGCTAAAAGCGATCATGTTGTCTAATTACATATTGCAGTTGCAGGCATGGATTACACAAAGATTAATCTCAACACTTATGCAATTATCAAAAAACAAAAAAGGTTTTGTGTATAATATATGTACATATGCACGCGATATATATAGTGTATATATAATAGGGTTCATATGAGAATTATAAGTAAGATATAGCACTAAGTGAAGGCCGAGAGGAGATTTTGAAAGTAATTTCTTGATCTGTACGGACGTAAATTATTACTTTTTGCAGTTTCACCTGGTGCAAGACGCATAGTACTAGTACTAATTAATTAACTTGACTTGTTTTCAGCGGGAAAAAAAAAAAAAAAAAAAAAGACTTGAAACCAAATACGACAAATTCATACTTCTCAACGGAATATATTTTCTATGGATTTACTTGCAATATTTTTCAATTTAGTTGTATTTCTCCCCTTTTGTAATTTATTTCTTTGCACTCTTCTTTTTAGTCTCAAATACGAGAGCACAATGCGTTGTCAGTTGCAGTTGTTTGGGGCAACGTACGTAGATGTCGTTCAACCTTAGGAAAAGGACAATTTTGTATACGGTTCAAATTAACCGACACTTATAACTAGGGAATTAACATTAATGATCTAAGTCAACAATAATATTACATATATATATGTATTATACTTATGGCTATATTTCCAACATTGCATTTAGCCAAATTGATCAACATATATAGTAGGCACCCTTATGATAGTTATATAACATTTGGTTGATCAGCTAACTTTCACATAAAAATGGTTCATTCTTTCTTAAAGCATTCTTGAAAAAATTTCCATTGTTTTGCTTTAGAACGGCAAGAATTGTTATAGGGGGAATATTCTAGATTTATGTGTTGGAAGGTGAAATATCATCTAGAGAGAAGTATTCAAATCTTCAAGAATTATTCCAACTAACCCCTCATTTGATGTAGAATAAGTTTGTTGGTGGCTTCTTTTCACCTCACAAATCTTGACTAAGAGAGGTGATTGAATGTGGGACCAATCACATGCAGACCAATCTCCCCCACAAATTGAAACCCAAACAGTTTTTGATTGGAGGATCTGACAGAAAATCCCAGTGTTCAAGTCAAACACCATAGTCTTTCATTGTCTCCTATAATTAAGAGAGCAAATAACTCATCTAAGGTCTAATAGGTTGGTTGCCATCCAAAAAGAAGTAGCTGAGAGAGAGAGAGAGAGAGGAGAGAGAGAGTTTGCTTAGAAAATTGATAAACCAATAGCTTCAATTCAAACAAGATATGTGGGTTCTTTCAGTTGGGCAATTATGGAGAGTCTTGTGGGTTACACAGGGGCTTACGTGTAGGCACAAAAAGGAGAATATTAATGCATGCCAATTAAGCAAGAACCTAATGCATTAATTTTCTGGGGTTTCCCCACAATTATAGCTAGTACCACTCTCAAGAAATCGCCTTAAAATGGTCAAGTAGATGCAGATGGCAACTCCCAAAGGGTACCTTTTTTGGGGGCAAATTGTTGGGGCTAAATATATCTATATATATATAAAGTACTACTAAAACCACAAGGTCGGTGTTTTAGGCTTCCAATTATAAAACCCATGGCCATCCCAAAATGGAAGGTTCGGTTGTTAGAATTTCTAGTTAGTGGGTGTGCTCATATATCATTGACCCTATATGGTTCAGGCATGGGAAATGAAGATAGATCTTAATGGAAACATGAGAGAGGAATATAAGTATAGGGGATGTATACGATAGGGTGCTAATTTGATTGGATAGGGGATTATTAATTCTTTTATTGTTTTTGTTTTCTTCTGTGGCATGAATTCTTTGACGATTTGGGTTTGATTTGGGGGAGAAAGAAAAAAGAAGAGTGTGCAAGAATAATCAAATTTTTTTGAAAACTTGTGCACTTGAAAAAAGCTTCCTTCTTTAGAGTTTTTCATTGACATAAGAGTACAAACAAACACAAAACTCTTTAGTGGTTGGTGAGAAAAAACAATGAAAAATAAAAGTACTCATTCCCGCAACTTTGCCTCAAGCAACACTTAGAGAGGTGAATTGGGCCCCAGTCTTTAGCTTCATCCATGCCATCAAAATGATATAGATTTCCACATTTCCTCTCTCTCTCTCCCCCCCTTCTCTCTTTCTCTCTCTCTAGTCACACTCCACTCGAATTGGTTTAATATTCTTCGTACAAAATATACATATATATCATGAATTTAAACAGAAGAAATTGAGAGTAGTACTTTTCTTAGTCACCATTATCCAATTAAAATTTTGCTATAGTTATATAATGCACGCGTTCAAAACATGACAAATTAACCGATCTAATTTAGCACACACACACATATATATATATATATATATATATATATAGTTCCAAATTCTCTTCCAAATAAAGTTGAGACGGGACCATAATATGTATTTTCATGTCCTCAATGTGGAAGTCATTTTTTCCTGATCCTTAGATCCCCGCCAATTGGTCACAACTTAGAAGAATTAAAAGATAAACAACCACATTCGCATTCCTTTTATGTTACTTCTTTTCCAATTGTATATATTTCATAGTGAGAAGACTTCATTATACTATAAAATGTATGATCTGAAAATAGACTTGATTAAATTACACATTGTGTACTTTCACAATCACTAACTAATGGAAGTGTTGTCCATGCGTCCGCTTAATTTGCCCTAGCAATATATAATAAATCAACACGGCTTCAAAATGAAGAAGTCATGTTTTGATGTTTTAACAATTCAAACCAACGCACCTTGCATTATAATTAATGATCTTCTATTCTTTCTCCACACGTATTAGATTTTATTGGTGGGAGGTAGTTGCCCCCACAGCAAAAGCTGTCTACTTGTCTCGCTATCCTTGTTACTTAAAAATAGTACTTAGCATTAATGTTGTAATTAAGGTAAATTATTGGTTTGAACTTGAAACCAACATGGAATATTAAATTTAAGTATATTTTCACCGGTTGGAGTTTAAAATATTTAGCTGAAAGTGCTTAAGGTCAGTGAATCCTAAAACTTTATTGAGCTAGAGAGCTTTCTATACTTTTTTAAAAAATTTATTTATTACGTTTATGTGCTTAAATGTGACATGTGTGCTACTTTCCTTATTTCTTTGTGTTGAGAAAAGTACGTGTGTTATCTCACATGAAAAGTTGATAAAAATGTGAAGTGGTTTATATATACAAAAAGACCCAAGACCTAATAGGTTAACATTTTGGGTCAAGTTGGGCTCCTGAAGTGTGTTGGGTCAGTTTCGTATGTGGTGTCTCCCTAACAAGTGGTATCAGAGCCAATGATTCGTATGGGTCAAGCGATCACACTCGGTTACCATTCCCACGTTGCCTCCCATGGAGAGTTGGTGTTCCCACAGGTGCGCGGATGGTGGAGTATTTGGTGCATGGTTTCGGCTCTCTTTCCCATGCTTAAGTTGGCTCTCGTTTGGAGTGTGATGCTTGGATGTGCCGGCTACTTAAAACTTCAATTCGATAGGGAGCTCAGTGAACACACACATGGGGGGAGATTGCTGAGAAAATTACATGTGTGTGTTATCCCACATGGAAAGTTGATGAGAATTTGAAGTGATTTATATACACAGAAGAACTGAAAACTTAATAGATTAACCTTTTTGGTCAAGTTAGGCTCTTGAAATGTGTTGGGCCAGTTTTGCACACCTTGATCATTAAGTTAGTAGAATTGTAGGGAATCAAAGAGTCTTACATATGGTATATACCAGGGAGATCATTCAGGATACTTAGAAATTAAAAATTCTTCCCTTTTGATGTTATTAATCATAATTGTGTTACACATCGTTAACACTACAAGAAAAAGGTGTTTTTGCGACGACAAAAATTCATCGTAAAAACCCGCATGTCGTCGCAGATTTGTCGTTGCAACTAATTAGTCGCAAAAACTTTTTTTGCGATGACATAATGTCGTCGCAAACGTATTTGCGATGACATAATGTTTTTGCAACGACAAGCGTCACTAATACGCCGTTGCAAAATTCTCGTGATATTATAATTTTTTGCGACGACATTTCAAATTGTCGTCGCAAATAACCTCATTTTTTTGCGACGACAAATCTAAAAAAGTCGTCGCAAAAAACCGAAATAAATTTTTTTTATAATTTTTAAAAAATGGAAATTAATTAATTTTTAATAATTTTAATTAAAAATAATTATGTGACATGCTGAATATAATTTATTAAGATACGTTAAAAGTGAAATATAAATTAATATTAAAAACAGTAAATCTAACTAAATTTATAAAATATATTATGAATACATGAAGTACATATATAATGTTTAAAAAAATATAAAAGTCTAAATAAAGTGAAAAATAAAATAGTACATATAACGGAACTAATTGTCTAAGTTTGCAGCATCGCCAACAGCTGAATCATCATCAGGACTGTCATCATCTGAAGGATGTAGAAGAACATCTAGGTCAACTGGTTCCGGATGATCAATCGTAGGTAATTGGATGTTTAGCTGCAATTTAGCCATCAACTCTAACACCTTCACTTGATTGTTATAAATCTTAACTTGTTTCTGGTACAATTTCTTTAAATAACGACTCACACGTGGGTCAGGTTGAGCCGATGATGTTGCATCCGAGTATGAACTAGCAGATGAAAGAGAAGCCCTGGAGTAATGCTTTTGGGAGAGCGTCGGACCCACTCCTATCTTATGTCCTCTACGCATGCCAAGAACTTGCTCCAAAACCCCATGCTCGTCAAAGGCGGGTCTAGTTGAGCTTGAAGTAGACTATGTTCTCTACGTTTGTCTCTCCTCCTCCAGGTGTTCTACATAATATAAGACATTATAATTGTTTTTACGTCTTATAAAACCACTATTTCAGTGTAAAAAAATTTAATATGAAAAGTTAAAATACTTACAAAAGTCTGTTCCGCTTGGGGATTAACCCACGAGGTCCCGCGAAGATGCATGTACGCCCAATTGTCTATGGCAAACATCGGCTCTTGGGTCTCCGTACTGAACTATCAAATAAATTACATTTGTTAAAATTCTTAAATTCTAACTAAATTTCGGCAGGATAACGACTTATTTTTCATATGATCTAAAAATCAAAACCTGTAAAAAAATAATTTTAAAAGATTTCGGCCCACCATAGCTACAAGATGTGCCACCCAGAACAATCATCACAAACATATAAATACGATAATTAAGTCAAAAAATAAGTACTAACCTTCTTATTGCGATACTGAGAGTACGATACCCGACCATGTAAGCTTGGATACTTTTGGTTGCTACGATTAGTTTTATTTGTCTCTGATATTTTTTGTTTATAATTAACTATAATAAGTAATAGTTACTTGAAATTATGTATAAAAAACCATCAAGTTCTAACAAATCTATAATTACTTGAAATTTGTCGCCGGAGAACCTATTGCAACAACGATCCCAATGAAGTTGATTCCTCATGTTACTCGGGAGACTTTCTCTACCATAGCGTTTAAAGTGGCGGTGCAAGAAACTTTTTCAGGCCTTGTAGCACTTTGTTGCCTCCCTATCAACAACGGACCTCAGAATACCGTTCTTATAGTTGTAGTCCATGTTAAACCAGTCCTTGCAAAACAGTTTCACATCGTTAAAACACATTGTTAACTTTAGTATAAACTATACAAATTATTGCATAAAAAAATACCAGCATCCGGTTCTGAATTGTCCTCTTGTCCATGTCGCTAATGTCCTTCCAAGCATCGTGGAAGGGCTCACATATGTCCCTGGTATGAATACCAACTGCACTTTCAAACCAGGCACCATATTTACCAAGCGCCTTCCAAGTACCTCCCGCCTCATCAATTTATTAATGTGTTTAATTAATTTTAACTATACTCTTTATTAACACAATTAACTTTTATTAATTAAAGTTTCTTAATGATTATTAAAATTCTCATTTTCTAACTAAATTTCGGCAGCATAACGACTTATTTTTCATATGATCCAAAAATCAAAACCTGCAGAAAAATAACTTTAAAAGATTTCGGCACTCCATAGCTGCAAGATGTGCCATCCAGAACAAGAATCATAAACATATACTAAATTTCAACAATATAAGAAAATCATAATTCAAATATTCTCATCATAATCCTGAATTCATACAACCAAAAACTACAATAATTTTAAACTAAATAAATATAAAAAACTTATAAAGTTCAAACCCACTAAACGGGGGCTGAAAATAGAAGGATTACGTCAGAGGAACCGTGCAAACAGTGACGGAGGTGAAAAATCAAACGCCTACATCAAAACAAAATATCGAACATAATTTTCAAACACCAAAATTAACATTTTATTAACATCTAGAGTAACATATAGACACAATTCTTAATTAATTAAATTCTCAAAACCATAAAAAATGATTAAACTCGAACAAAAATCCATAACATTTTCTATTTTCTATTTCCTTCTTCCATTTACTCGGCAAGTAACAACAATCCCTAACAAAAATTCCTAAAAATCCTTAATTAAATTCTCAAAACCATATAGACACAATTCTTAATTAATTAAATTCTTCAAATCAATGCAAGTAACCAAACAAAAACAAAATTTACAAAAATAAAAAAAATAAAAAAAAACAAACCTCAAATTATGTTTCGAGTGGGGTGGCAGGGGCGGGGGCGGGAAGTAACAACAATCCCTAACAAAAATTCCTAAAAATCCTTAATTAAATTCTCAAAACCATATAGACACAATTCTTAATTAATTAAATTCTTCAAATCAATGCAAGTAACCAAACAAAAACAAAATTTACAAAAATAAAAAAAATAAAAAAAAACAAACCTCAAATTATGTTTCGAGTGGGGTGGCAGGGGCGGGGGCGGGGCGGCAAGAGAGAGAGAGAAAAGGGAAGAGAGAGAGAGAAAGAAGGGAAGAGAGAGAAGGGGAGAGAGAAAATGGAAGAGAGAGAGAAGACGGCGGGTGGCGGCGGCGGCGGTAAGGGGAATAAGAGGCAGAGAGAGTAAGCAGGAGAGAGAGAGAGATTGAAATTGGGAGAAAATGAAAAGGAAGAAGTTAGAGTATAATATATCAGACTTATTTGCGACGACAATGTCATCGCAAATAAATTTAAAATGTTGTCGCAAATACCCCACATCTGAAATTATTTGCGACAACAATATGTCGTCGCAAATAATCATTCTACCGCGTTTATTCTTGGTCAAATGTGTATAGCTTATTTGCGACGACAAAGAGAAAATATCGTCGCAAATAGAGTGATATTATTTGTGACAACACGTGTCGTCGCAAATAAAAAGATATTTGCGACGACAAGTCGTCGCAAAAAATAGATTCCCTTTGGCGGTAAAAATCCGCGCCATTGGAAATTGCGCACCTAAACTATTTGTGACGACATTAAACTTATTAGCGACGACATGCTTAATTTATTTAACGGGAATTAATTGCGACGACATGTCGTGACAAATAATGTCGCCGCAAATTACCTTTATTGTTGTAGTGTAAACAGATGAACTTGTTCATAATTACCTCACCAAGATTGATCTTTCGTGTACAGATAGCGATCGAATTTCAAAAAGTAAATAAGAACACAAGAGATCTGAAGTGGTTCACTCTTAATATATATATATATATATATATATATATATATATGAAACCTACGTCTTTCATGATATTTCAGATTTCACTATTCTAGATAGAATTATACAGTCAACATAAATATGCCAAAATAATGCGTTAGGGATTACATAGTGGGAGTAGTCTCCTGTTTAGAATGAGTGCAAATCTGTGAATAAGTAATCTTCTTGTGGGTAAATCTTTTATTCAGATAATTTTGTGATTATCCTTATCCTCAATTTGGATTTAAATATTTTAGGCTTTAGGATATTTTCATGGATTCTAAATAACCTTTCCACATGCCTAACTCGCTCATAGTGTTGAGGAAAAGAAGGAAAGGAAATTGGCTACCGAACAATCTTCTATTGCTGCAAATTTCCTTATTCTATGCATAGCGCACTACTGGTGTTGTTTCCGGTGCCAACTGCATATAGGGGTGGGCAAACCTTCTAACAGATTCAACAAATTCAATCAATCCATTTAAAAAAAATGGATATCTAAAGATTATTGGATCGTATTTCTATAATATTTCTAATTAGATTGGATTGGATGTTAAATTTTTATTTTAAAATCCAATAAAACCAGTCCGATCCATTAATGTATTTATCTTCTATTTGATATAATATACAATGAATTATGTATATAATTTACAATAGTGAAAGTTTTAGAATATAAAAATTATAAGAAAACAATCATTTTTTTCAATTGACCAAATCAAGAAAATGTCAAAACCCTAATACTACAATACTACATTGTCTCACAATACCACAAAACGTCAAAATAAGGGTTTTTGCCAATACAGAAACTCATTTTTTGCCAAAAAAAAAAAAAAAAAAAAAACACACACACACACACACACATATTTGCTTCTTTTTTTTTTCAATAATCTTAACTGGAATATTTAAAGAAGTCAAAATAGAATAACAGTTATTTCAAACAAAGAAAATAGAATCACAAATGGGTAGAGGCGTGCTTGTTTTGTTGGTCATGGCAATTTGCAAATTATGCCTCTTTGTTGTTTCAATATTCATCTTTTTTTTCTAGTTGTTTAATTGTATAAACTTAGTTTGTTATATTATTTGCTATGTTTGATGGTTTTGTAACTTTATGTTGGATGCTGAATGAATAATGGGGATTAAGTTGTCTTGAAATTATATGAATTGATCATTTTGACCAAGTTTTACAAAATTTAATAAGCTTTAATAAGTTTTGATGTAAGTTTAGGTTAATCTAATCATCCAATCTATTGGAAATTCAATAGACATTGGATCAGATTGGTTTAGATGATAGTAGTGCATCGAATTGGACTAGTTAGATTTCAAAGTATTTAAGTTAAATTGGATTAGATTATGGATGGTAGAAATATATTGGTTTCGATCCAATGCCCACCCCTATAGGAAAATTAGGGTGGGTGGCCAATATCCAGCTCACACCATAAAAGATGGCCGAAACTTTTGAAAATTAGGGAATGGCCGTTTTTAATGTTTTTCTTCCCTGGGATCCCCATTTTGCCCTTTCTTCCATTCAACGTCACTGATCCGGCCACTTGGTCCTTGCAGATCTCGGATAAAATCGATTGTGCTTGGAAGAATAAGAGAGGAAGAGAGAGCGTTGGGATGAGAGAGAGAGAGAGAAGAGAGAGACAGGGAGAGAGAGAGAGAAGGGAGATTGGATGCTGTTGCTGGTGAATATGGAGGAGATCACGCGAGACAAAGACGGAGACATCAGAGAAGGTGAAGAAGGTGATAACCGATTTTGAGAAGATTGACGGGGGCGGCGATGGTAGAGAGGGGACTTTGGGCTTCGGTTCTCTATGATCAAGTAATCTAAGAATGGACCTTTTTTGTCTCTCGTTCATTTTACCGATTTGAGTTTTCAATTCCAGTTTTATTACAGTTAAAAACTCTTATAAAAAGTCACATATTAATTTTTTTTTATTACAGTGAAAAACTCTCATATAAAATCACATTTTAATTCAAATTCACAAACTGAACTGGACCTTAAAAAAGTAATGTCAATTACTTACAAAATAGAACATTAGACCGGCCATTTGTGCACAGATCCACATGAAAGTGGAGAAAAGAAAATTGTAATCTACATAATAAAATTATAATTTTGGAATTAAGACATATATATATATATATATACCGTTTGTTTGATTCTTTTTATTTAGTCTGTTTTCTTATTCTATAGTATTTTTTGTAATGATTTTCTTTTTTTTTTTTCTGTTGAGTCCGCCTGGTTAATTTACTGGATTATATATGGGTATTTACTAGATTATTCCAGTGAGTGTGTAAATTTAGTAATAAGTAATATGGTAAATTATTGGTATTTACCAGATTACTCCGGTGATCAATTGCCCGTGACAACTAATTGTCATTGTTAATTATGGCGATATCTGATAATAGATTAGTGGTAATAAATTAGCAGTTTATTCTATTACTAGCATCCGTCACTATCAACAATTAACCAATGATCACTGTTGATTCAAGCAATATTTGGTAGATTACCAATGTTAATCTAGCAGACTACTCGCTAGCGACTAACAATACAATTTCGACAAAACACATTTTGTTGATCTCGTCCTTTGAAATGACTGAAATGTGGCATAGTTCTTAACCTAACTCATTCTTGTAGCATTCTGGAGTTTTCTCAACAAAAAAAAAAAAAATTTAAATTCTAGTTAAATGAAGCAAAGAAGAATTAGATGGAGTTAGGGCATTAGTGTGCCCAACTACATTTAGCAGCATTGATCTTTGGTTAATTTGTCGGTAAATTAAAGAGAACAAGATTAAAGTTTCGTAAACTATGACGCTTTTCATAATCCAGATCTTGATATCCTCGTATATATAGGATACTTGAAGTCCCATTCAATTATTCCCGTTTTTTTTTTTTTTTCCTTTTGTAGATCGTCAATATAAGTTGTTCCAATACTTTCATTGAGTTTGATTGATCAGATATGAGATACCGATAACGCTAGCTAATTTCAAGATAATTAAAAGCATATATTGGCTCTGAAAGTCCCCTTTCGCTATCATGTATGGCATATATATATATATATATATATATATGGATGAATTTTTAATGATTACGTTTCTATCGGTGGTCACTTCTAAATATAAAAATTTAATGATATAGCATAATAAAAATTTAATTTTATTAATTATCATTAATTTTTTAATCAACTATTCAATTTATTATAACTGTCGAATTAATATTTTATTATTAAAATAATGATACTTGATAGATAAATATCGGAGTAAATATAATCACAGTCAAAAAACACATTACTTTTTCAATCATTTTACAGCATTATACATGACTTTCTGTAAATTCTAACTGAGAATATACCCAATTATTTCATTTTGTTATAAGAAATTATTAGGCAAATTTTTCAATATTTTACGACCGTCCTATATATCTATATATATTCTGACGTGCAAAAAACAGAAATGATATTTGTTCTGTCAAAGAATTAAAGTGATCAAGTGCAACTGTTTAGGATTTTTAAGCGTCTGCTACGTCTTCCAGTAACAACAAAAAGTTTTATTGTTCATTTGCGTTTTTTGAGTTAGAATCGCTTGATTTTAAATTTTAATTGCAGTTAAAATATATTTTAGTATGGTTTGAGTTGAAATTTTAATTTGAGTTTGTGTTTAGATGTGCACATCTTAAGTTATAGTTTGAATTGAGAATCTATTTGAGTTTATGTTTGGATGGATTAAAATATTTTGATAGTATTTTAATAAAAACTCAATACTGATGAAAAATTTTAATAGAGTATATGGATGAGATTTTATTTGTCTTTTCGTTGTGAAGACATAGAAAAAAAATCATCTCAATTGGAATTAAAATGAAAAAAGTTATGGCATTTTTAAATATAGAAAAAATATTATTCATTAACTTGAGTTTGAGTTTAAGAACTTGAGTTGAAGAGAGAATTTGAACTCAGATTTTAGCCCCAAACTCAAGTTCAAACTCAAATTTTACAAAAAACAAATAAAGTTGTAACTTGAACTCAAATTTTTTTTAAGTTTAAGAGCAAATGAATAAGTCCAATAGTGCTAATTATGTTGTAGGACAGGAAATATTATGCCAGAGAGATGAAAAATTTATATGTAATACGTTAATCGTTATGAAACCAAAAATAGCGATGAGTAGAAAATATATGAACAATCAAATTTTCATCAAATTACGTACGTAGATTTAATTTTTTTTAAAAATTTCCGACATATATATACATAAATATTATATATATATATATATGTGTATATATATATATAAATCCAATACCTTATAATTAGAGACAAGATCTTATTATAGTACCTTTCTTATCTTTCGTTTTCTTTCCAAATGGACAATGAATTCAATACAATAACATGGCATGTTAATCAATCATTCAACTCAGCGAAATAGAAAATTAAGAATCTTTTTTTATTTTGAAGTTTTTCCATTAATTTGTACGTCTCAGTCAATGGGGACAACTTTCGTTATTGAGTCACGAAGCACATACAGAGATGATCAGCTGATTAGATATAACTAATTTAGGAGTATACAATGAATGCATGCAAAAAAAAAAAAAAAAAAGTCGTAGCCGCCCCTTTGATGAAAAGACAGAGGAAAAAAACGTTAGACTATATATCCATAAGAAAACACTAATAATAATAATAATAATTATTATTATTATTATTGTTGTTGTTATGTTTATTTTTATCACTGGTGTCACAGAGAGTGTTATAATACTTTTTTGTAACACCGTTTTTAACAGTAAATATGAAATTAAACCAATAAAGCAACAATGCAGGAAAATACTGCACAAACGTAAAGGACACCAAAAAAATAATATCGCAGTTCGGTGCGCACACCTACTCTGCGGGGCCACGCCCAGACAGTAATCAATCCACTAAGTTCAAAAGATTACAAAGGACCGAACGGTCTTACACGCTCAACGACTCACTCCTTGACGATGTTGTCGTTGCCTAGAATCTTCTTAGAAAGCTTGATCAGCGAGCACCACTCGACTTGACGGTTTCCTCCCGAAACTAAAGAAATCTTCTCCTAAAGAACCAATTCAAAAGTGTTCTCACAATCCGTCGCAACACACCAAGCGACTCTTAACATTACAATCTCATACTCACATGAACACACACAGCCTTTTCATTTTCAACACTCTTTATTACACAGAATACATTCAGCCCAATACAATCAAAACTCACACCATTGTTGCCGTTCAATATCTAATACAAAAAAAAAAACCTCCAGACTAAAGATTTTCCAGCCATTAATTCCCAAAGTCTACTCTTCAATCTCAGCAATCAACTCCTCTGATTTTCAGCCCTTAAACCAGACAACCAGACTTTCCTTAAAAGGCTCACCTATTTGCTGTGCCAGCCAAGCTTCCAGCCAATTTGCAACCAATTTGCCAAATATAGTTTTCAACCAATTTGCTAAAAATAAGCTAATACAAAAATGCACTAACAATCTCCCCCTTTGGCTATTTTTGGTAAAACTAACAAAAAAAACTTATTACAAGATAAAAAATAAAAAAACCAACTAAGAGGGTTAATTGAATTAAGAGTTCTTCTCCTTTTTGACAAAAGACAGCCAAAGTTAAAAAAATAATACTAATAGAAAAACTTTTTAAAAGCTGTTGCTCCTCATGAGTCCTCTATAAGTCTTACTCCCCCTGAATGTAACACTCTCTTAAACTTGATATTATCACCTGTCAAATCGGTGATAATATATATATATATATATACACATATATATGGACCCCCGTTTTGCACACATATTTATATATATATGGACCCCCGTTTTGCACACTTTGTTTCTGCACTACTTCTCAACATGATTCTCAGACGTACAACTACTAGCTATATGTAATAGGAGAAATCAGGAATAAATTAATTTAAGCGCCAAAAAGCATGAATTTCTGGCTTAAGTTCAACGGTTTCTTCGTACACTCACCGATTGCAAGCAAAGCAATCATGAGATCACAACTTTTATGCAGAGCTAAGCGTGCATGTTATGTGGCCCTTTTAGACTAGTTGATGCTTTAATTCTATCTTTTGAAATTGTGGATGATCGATACCAATCACATGATGAGACGACTGTTTTGATGAGATGTTTTTGACGTGACTACATTGGTCATGAATGTGTGTACCCAATTAAGTAATATTGATACGTGACAACGCAAACTGTTTTTAGTGTCTTTTGTTTACCGAGGAATATCATAGGGAAATTTCTTGCCCACAAATATCAGTATCATTAATGTATTTTTTTTCTTATCAGGTATTGTGTTCGTATTTTAATCATTTTTTTAAAATTTATAGTTAATTCAAACACAACTCGTGACATAAAATTTTTTAAAAACTGCAACACTAACACGATACGACCACTTTACGGATTGACACGACACGACACGAAAATGACTCGTGATACGAAATTAACCCGTGAATCCAAACTTGACACAAAAATTGTATACTTTTATTTAGTTGTACATATTAGAAATAACTTAAAATTCATAACACACTAAAATACAATAACATCCATTGAAATTAAGCAAATAATAGTATAAAATTTTGAGTATAACTATCATGATATCACAAGTTCATAATAAAATAAAAATATGTAATGAAAAATATATGTATTTTTTAGTTTTCACGAGTTTCGTGTCGTGTTCGGGTTAGGTAGGTCCAACCTGAAATTAACCCTTGTTTTTCGTGTCAATTTCAGGTCGACTCAATTCTAACTCGAACCTCTTTTTTCTCAACCCTAACTTGTGAAATTCGTGTCATTTTCGTGTCGTGACTCATATTGCCGGCCCTAATCCTATTGGTAAGATTCTTTTTCTAACCATTAGATCTACTCAAAATTAAACGAGACTAAAAAAATATGCAAAAGAAATAAATTTTGATACAGATCTAACGGCTGAAAACGGCTAAAGAAAATAGAACTACAGGTAGTTCTATTTTTCTGATCCTATAAGAGAAACTCCCTTTTTTTTATTTACTTTGTATACCTTATGTTTTAAGATGTTTATTAAAAACTATACCTTCGGTTTTTTAATTTATCATGTATTCTTTTAAGCGTTTGGTATATGTTTAGAACATGGTGGTTTGAATTTTGTGATTTAAAATAGAAGATTTGAAACATGTGGTTTGAATTTTTTATTCCAAACATTGAAAACAAGGGAGGTAACTTCAAATTAATTCTTTGATTTTTTTAGTTCAAAATATTAAATCATTGGTTTGAATTAAGCCTCAAAAAAGTTTTATATTCAAAACAACTTTTTGGATTTTAGAACACCTAAATTTGTTTACCAAACGGCCTTTAAATTAGATTTAATACACAAATCTCAATGTATTTTTTTACATTGAGCTCTACAAGAAATAAATTTGTCAATAATATTTCAATGTAACTGCTAAAAAATGTTGTTTTACATCATTAAATAATATTGATTGCTTTAGCATTCATCCTCAATCACTGGGAATGGATTATCAAAAGTGCTAGAAAATTTATCAATTTTAAGTAAAGAAAACGCTTTTTGTGCCCTTTACCTTTGACTTGAAATAAACATCAAACAGGCCTTAAATTCCTTCCATAATCTTATAAATTAACTTTCAACCTAGCTAATTATAGCTCACTGTCGTTAATGCATGATTTTGCTTGTAAATATGTTATAATTCAGTTGAGTAGTTTCCATTTTCATGTCGGCAAAAAGTACTATGTTTTTTCCTACCGCTTTTTGCTTTCTGGATCAACGGCCAGCCTGAGAGAAGCAGTACTACTAAGACTACTCACAAGAAGCTCTATGGCATAAAAGTACACTTCTAATAGTCCAGAGAGCTATAAAACAAAAAACCAAGAAAGGACGAATAATTTTGGTCCAGATTTAACCATGAAATAGTGTAGTTTGCTAGTCTTGTACAGCCTTTAACTGTACTTGAGTTCAGTTGCCATTTTCTCACCCAGCAACGTGTGTGGGACCCAAAGTACCTAAAACTCCGCTAAGAACCATAGAAATAATTGGTGTGGCTTCTTAAGGACACAAGATCATCAAGTCCATAACATGCAACTCACTAAAGAGAACCACCTCACACATAGTCTTGATATTTTTCGCTAATTTAAGTTTTTAATTTTAATTTTATTAAGTTAAAAATTTTAATAAAAAATCACATTTAATTTTTTTTATTATAATAAAAAATTTTCATATAAAATTACATTTAAATTTAAATTAAAAATTTAAATCTACAAACTAAATAAGATCATGTTACCATGATTTCTTATTCAACTTTTTCATCTGTCTAGTTCTCATGATCAGTTTTTGCACTACTACAAAAATTATTAATAAAAGACAGTAGATGCTCTTTTTTAACATCGGCTTTTTCAAAAAAAAAAAAAAGAGATGTTTAGTTTATAGATTAGAATCACGAGATTAGAATTATTTTTTATTTACGTATATTTTTTATGAGAGAAAATACTATAACGAATCATGAATTATGATTCGAATCAAAATACGAATCACCTTACCAAACGTCACCTCAACATTAAATATGCGGAGAGAAATGTAGAAAAGCATGGACCGGAGCCAATCATGTTACGTGTTTTGATATATGTGCCTTCGGTACAAAACTGACGTTAAAGAATTTTAACAAGGATTTTGGACCGATGTTAATTGAAAATTTTCTTGTAGTACTGTTGGGAAATAAGAAACTGATCTTACAACCGTTTTAATTAAAAATCTTATATATATATATATATATATATATATATATAAAGACTAACCTTCAGTATTCTTTGCTTCTTCATGTTAAGAAATGGAGGGTTCTTTGATAACCTACAAACTAACATGACCAATCAACTTTATTACAAAGTACTTGAGATCTAAAATTTATGTAAATTTACTGTTTTAACCATCACTCTGTTTTTCCATTAGGTTTTAAATAGAGGGTTAGCTTTCCTCTAAAAAAGAGAGTTAAGTCGCTATCTTTTGGAGATAGCGTCCGGCTTTATAGGCTTTTTTGTTCTGTTTTTTTACGCCTTTTATCTTAAAACATTTAGGACCCTTTTGGTATATGAGTTTAAACCAAAGTTTTTTATCATAACTTTTAAAACTTAAATTTTTTATGAGAGGAAAAAAACTATAACATAATCAAAATTATGAATTTAGGGTCCGTTTACTTCGCTAATTTGAGTTTATAATTCAAGTTGCGATGTGATTTTATGTGAGAATTTTTTACTGTAGCAAAAAAGTTAAATGTAACTGTTTTTTAGAACTTTTTACTGTAACAAAACTTAAATTTTAAATTCAAATTAGTTAAATTCAAATTTTAACTCGAATCGATAAAGTGAACGGGATCCTTTTGTACTGTGAACTCATATGCTAAACATACACTTACTTTTGCGGTTTATTAAAAAAAATCACTCTGTTTGATGTGTACATTAATATTTATTTTATTGTCTGATTGACGGTAAATAAAATTAAATAAATAATTAGTTTTTCTCTTTTTCTTTACAGGCTTGTGTTGTCCGTGTGCACTATTAGGTGTTCAATAGATAGACTAGGCTACCTAGTAGGAAGCCTAGGAATGACTTTGACAGATGAGACAATTTGAGACAACACGTTAATGGTTCAAAATTATAATTTAAAATTATTTTTAATTTATATATATTTTTAATAAAAAAATATTATAATAAATAATAAATTATGATTTAAATTATGTCACGAATTTTTATTCTAAACGTACTCTAAGGAAATATTTGATTGGAGGATTTAAACTATGATTTGAATCATGATTCATAATTTATTATAATATTTTCTCTCATAAAAATATACATAAATTAAAAATAATTCTAATCATATAATTTTAATTCATGAATTGTAAACGTCTCTAAAACTCTCTTAATGGTGTCAATAGGGACGTTGCAATTAATTGCATGTGCTTGTCCCTGACTTTATTAGAAATATATCCCATCATATCATAATTTGACAAACAGTTCGTTCTTCATAACTGTAACTGTATTTATAATTTGCATCCTATGTACTTCTACCCCTAAAAGTCGACTAAAGCTAGTTTAATATAGCATGTGTATCATCTGTCGTAGATTCCTAGGTATTAATGTACCCAAAGTGTCTCATTTTAGATGTTTAACCCACATGTTGGACCATAAACGACAGCTCATACCCATAGCAAAATCTAACCGATCATCATTTTACCGATTTAAGTTTAAAATTTGAGTTTTGTTATAGTAAAAAACTCTCAGAAACAGTTACATCTAATTTTTTTATTAAAATAAAAAGTTTTCACATAAAGTTATATTTTAATTTAAATTAAAAATTCGAATCAACGAATTAAATGAGCTCCTAATTTTTATTATAAAATGAGACATTCTCGTTTAGTACGAGGGTTATAAAATCAGAATATCGAGAGAAATACAATTTTTTATTTATTTATAATCTCTTTTACCATAATCCATTATTGCAACGGTAAGAGGAATGCAATTTTTATTTTTTTATTTTTATAGTTCTCTTTTACCATAATTCATTATTGCAACGGTAATATAAAATTAAAGCATCTTACCAGTAATCTGAGCTGTTGTGGGTGTGATATTATGTACTTTCTGATATTGATGTAATACAGCTTTAGGTGACCCACTTGTTTAAAATTTTTTTGATCATTTTGGAAAAAGAATTTGTACCCACGACTTTATGACCATGTGGGGTTTATAGTACTAAAGAAAACCATGTAGAAATTCTGTATATCTGAAAACCCCTTTGCCAGCGAACACAACGACAGATAAGTGCGCATTTTTTTGCTAGAGTTA
Source organism: Morus notabilis (assembly GCF_000414095.1). Taxonomy (NCBI): domain Eukaryota; kingdom Viridiplantae; phylum Streptophyta; class Magnoliopsida; order Rosales; family Moraceae; genus Morus; species Morus notabilis. Next base: position 195,185 of record NW_010362037.1, on the reverse strand, counting down.
AACCCGCGAGACATACCTTAGTGATATAGTGAAATCGTCAAGAAAATAAAAGGGCTAGATTAACCCACACGCTATCTCACAAATGGAACCCAATTAACAATATTTGCGTTCGTGGTACAATTGTGGAGTGTCGGTTTTTTTTTTTTTTTTTTTCTTTTTTTTTTTTTTTTCCGATGGCATACAGACAAGTGTATATATATACCCTGACTATATATGGAAATTAGGATTGATTTGAATCCAGGATCTTGTACAGTAGATTTGTTATGTTGAACGTCAAATTAAACAGATTTAAAGGTAATATATAAATAACAGAAAAATTCAAAAGACAGAAGAATTTAATGTAATTAAATTTTAGACCTATGTTTATGAACAGAAACAGGGAAAAAATTCCACTATAAATAAAAAAAATTATAAAAATTTATCAAATATCTCTCACCACCTAAATTTTAAATACACTCAAAATTTCTCAACTCAAAAGTAAGAATACCAAATATCAATTAATTAAGTTCTCTAACTAAATCTTACTCAAACGAAACAAAAGAGAAAATATGTATTAATGGGATACCTAAACATGCCGCTGCTACTCCTCATGTGCGGTTCTGATTTATAGGTCTCGTTCATTTCACCGATTTGAGTTTTCAGTTTTAAGTTTCTACAGTTAAAAACTATAAGAAAATATCACATCTAACATTTTCTGCTATAATTAAAAACTCTTAAAAAATATCACATCTCAACTTAAATTAAAAATTTAAATTTGCGAAGCGAACGATTCGATAGCATGTATAATGCTTCTCCAAGTCAAAGTCAGCAACAACTAAAGGAAGGGAAAGATATGGGCCTTGGGCCACAAAAAACAAATCAATGCTTATGGGCTTAATTTAAGCCACAAGCCCAACGTAGAACGATTGCGTTACCATTCCATAATCGGCCCCCTCGACAATCTAATTGTATAGTCTTATTTTAGAAAAAATTGAGAATTTTGAGAGTGTATGAGTCTGAATTTTTATCTCTTATTCTTAATAAATATTATTTTGTTAATATAATTATTTAACTAAAAAGGTTATAAATTAAGAATAAAGAGTACAAATCCTGACTCATGTATTTTTAAGGAGTATTTTTCAATGTTACCCCTTATTTTATGTTTTTAAGTGCCTCGTTTTGAAACGGAAGGGTTCATGCTCTATAAATGCTGAATATGAAAAATTGCCAATGGTTTGCTCTCGTTGCAAATCAGTTGGCAATCTATGGCTATTTGTCGTTGGAATAACAAAGATCAATTGAAGAAGGAAAAAATTGTTAAGAAAAAGATTCTACATGCCAAAAATCAATTAATATGGCATCAGAAAATATTCAAGCCTCAGACGCTGATCAAGTCTAAAAATAACAGGGTTCTAAGTATGGAATTGATTAGTATCAGATGTCAGTTTAATTGAGATGTGTTCCTAATTTTTTTATGCTAGTTGTTCCGTGATCTTCATTCATTAAAGAAGAAATAATTAGAAAAAATTAGGATTTGTTGTAAATTGGAGAATATATATGTACTATTATATAAGTAAGGTAAATAAATAATAAAGCGAAGAGACCAATATATATAGAAAATACTATTATTAATTATGCACTATTTTTTTATTCTATCTATTCTCTCAAAATTATTTCTCTCAATTTTTCTTACAACTTCGGTTGATAGCTTGTGTGTTCCAAGAAGAAGAAGGGGCCTATTATATAAGTAAGGTAAATAAATAATTTTTCTTACTTAATGAGAAGTTGCAAGGAAATTTCCTTTCATGCAAGAAGTTTCAACAAAACTTTTATCAATGAAACTTGTTACAACAAAACTTCTTTCAATGAAAGTTATTAACAAAAGCAACATATGATCACCCAAACATTCACAACAGGATTTAATTACCCACACATAAAGGATAGAAATTATAATCATAGAGAAGCGTCATGTAATTTTACTAGTTGATTTTCTTCCTTTCATAATGGAAGAACGAGACTTGGGATAAGAAATATAGCATTTGATTTTTGACTTCTTACATAATGTGTGATACTGGATACACTTCAATCACAATTCTAACTTTTTTACGTGAGAAAAAATACTATAGTAAAAAGTTAAATTTAAATTTTTGTGAGATAAAATACTATAACCAAAAAAAAAAATTTAATTGTGATTTAAGGTGTGAAAAGAAAAAAATTTTGTGTGATCTAATGAATAGAAGTTTGACCTAAGCTGCGTACTAGGTACGTGTCTCAAAAATCAGAGTTTTCGCAAGTGATAATTCCAACAAGGGAGGCATTACTCAATAATGTGAGTTCCTAATTATGAAGATCCTTAATCGCAGAACTAAATGAAAGGTTACGCACACCCCCAAAAAAATTAAAAATGAAAATAAAAATAACATCATCAAGAAGGAAGTTTGTGCCACAATATGAGTTGGAGCATCTGTCATCATTCTGGCCTGAGTGGGCCCAAATACTGTGTATGATCCAGTCCATTCCAGTTTTCACAAACATCGGGGCATATTTAGTCAGTCACATATTTGTAGCTGTTGGAAACAAGTTTGGATGATCATACTTTTTCTCCACAAAACAACTTTCATTGATAAAAGTTTTGTTAAAACTTTTTGTATGAAAATGAATTTATATACAACTTGTTATGAAGTATAGTTTTATGGCCTCATCCTTAGACTATGAATAGACATTGCTTCTTCTTCTTGCAGTTACCAACCATCAACGAGAGTTATAAGAGAAAGAGGAAAAAAAAAGTGAGAAGAAGAGTGTAAGAGAAAAAAAAAAAAGGAATGCCAAAATTTAATAAAATACTCTTTCTACATCTATTTATTTGCTTTGCTTATATAATAGAGTGTGTATATATATGTATGTGTATATATATTATCCTCAATTTATAATACGTTATCAGCATGAGTACGTATCGTTTCTTTTCCTATCGTTTTTGTTGTGTGGGAAAATGTAGATGACGCGTAAAAAAACAACAGTGTGACACGTGGCCTTACTTTTTCTCAAAAGGTAACAACCCTCGACGTTGGGGACTCCCTTTCCTTCTGCTGCAAAGAAGCCCAACTTAGGACGCCGACTCCTCATGACGACGACAGGTCGTACCGTCGACCTTACGACGGGAATCCTTCGGGAGAAAATCAATTGCCAAGAAAGACAAAATAGAGACGGCGAGAGGAATGCCCCAAAAGGGGAAAGCCTGACATCGCAAGTTGCGTGCAGAAATGGGGGATGTCTGCAATACAAGCATTAATTACAAACCCTTAAACCGCCCTACGGGGGACAAAAGAGGGTTACAGGTACGCACAGAGCCATAATGGGAGACTAATTGGCTGAGTGAACAGTTCGCAAAAGTGATTAGTGGGCTATGGTCTGGGCCTAGAAAGGCAGACCACTTGAGTGCTTCTGCTTACAAAGGAAACCCACCCGACGAAGGAAGCTCGGCTATAAAAGGGGCGAAGCCCCATACAGGAAGGAGGTGGGCTTCTAGAGAGAAAAAAACGAGAGAGCAACAATTGATGTAAATTGTAACAATCTCAAAAGGAATATAAAACTACAGTGGATGTAGCTCTTCATTAACAGAGTGAACCACTATAAATTTCGTGAGTTCTTCTACTTTAAGCATATTTTTCTCATATTGCTCACCACTCAAAAAATACCACAAACACTTCACTGCATAAAGTGAGTATACCGTCAATATCAAGTCGGTAATCCAACGGGATACCTAGAGGTGACCCGGCCTATTTCTGTTGACGAGATTTCACCGTCAACAATTGGCGACTCCGCTGGGGACCGAACCTAGAATCTCTGGTTCATGCGTTCGACCCCCAACAACAACATAGTCAGCAAGCATGCCCTCAAGAAGAAAGATTGAGGCCATCAACCAAGGCAGCCAAATGGACGAAACCGCCACACATCCGGTGAATGACGGGATGGAGGAAGGTCCACCTCTGGTCAAAAATGAAGTTCCGCCCCCAGACGTGCTACGGCCGGACCCTGTGCAGATGCAGGCCCAACTAACCACACTAACCGACCTGGTACGGGGACTAATGGTCGTAGTCAAGCGCTTGGACGGAAGGAACTCTATGCCGCCTCTAGAAGACGCCCCGAGGCCGCTGGGAGCTGCCATGGCTGAAAACCACAACCCCGGTGACCGCCAACATGACCTAGAAGGAATCGGGGACAGTGAAAATCATAGAGACCATCTTAGGCCTCGACCTTCCCAATCCTCCGGCAGCCGTCTAAGGGCCGTCGGGCTTCGGGCTCCTGAGGATCGAATAGCGAGAGGCCTGGGGAACCCCGAGGTACTGCCCCAGAACCCAGGAGGAAACCCACCGGGAGACTCAGGGTCAGTACAGGCAGGCAAGAGGCGGACCCAACGTCCAAAGGGCAGAGGCGTCGAGAGTAGCTGGCTCAGCCATTTCGGTAGAAGAAGCGCGCGCTATTATGGAACGTATGGCCAACCTAGAGCAAAAACTCACGGGCGACGTCGCCGGCCTAAAAAAGAACATAGGGCGAGTGGCCGAGGTGGTAAACGTCGACATCACACCTAGCCGCACACACGACCATCCATTTACCGCAGAAATAATGGCGCCACTTCTCCCCGATAAATACAGGTCGCCGTCGATCCCACCATATGATGGTCGAGGGGATCCCGACGATCACTTGGAGATGTACGCAGGGCACATGCTCTTACATGGGTATGCCGAGGAGATTATGTGCCGAGCCTTCCGGAACCATTTAACGGACTCTGCCCGAGATGGTTTCGGACGCTGAAGCCAAACTCTATCTCAAGCTGGGATGAGTTGAAGGAAGCATTTTCCCTCCAGTTCATAGGGGTTAAAATGTATGTCCCCCTAAAGCAGAATCTGACGACGCTATACCAAAAGCCAAACGAGTCGTTGAGAGAGTGGCTTGCAAGATATGGGGAAGCTGTCGCCGCCACGATGGACATAACCGACCGGGAGGCCTTGATGGGGGCATTGTCTAGCATGAAGAAAATTATCCCCTTCAAGAGAGAGCTGAACCGAAAGCTCCTGTCCAGCTATAAGGAATTCCTTACACGAGCGCAAGGCTACATAAACGCCGAGGAAGCGGATGCGAACGACCCTGAGCACAGGTCCAATAAAAACAAGGGGGCCGAACAAGGGTCGACGCCAACAAAACAGGATGGAAAGAAGCGACGAGGTGGAGGGAGCGGGGACAAGCAGCCCGCTTCGACGTCGAACACTCCAGAAGCTAAGAAGCCGAGGCAAGAGGAGAACCGTAAGCCTCGACCGTTTCAAAGGTACGATTCCTACCATGAATTAACAGTAAGAGCCGAAGAAGTGTTCAATCAGGTCGGCCGTGAGAATCTATTGCGCCGCCTAGAGCCAATGAGGTCAGACTCCAGCCGAAGGAACCAGAAAAAATACTGCAGGTTCCACGGTGATGTCGGCCACCACACCAACGATTCGTCGATCTTAAAGATGAGATCGAGAGAGTAATCCGCGAGGGGAAGCTGCAGGAGTTCAAAGCCGAGCAGAGACCTAGAAACGATGGCCACGACGGCCAGAATGACGGTCGACGCCGAGAGGAGAACCAGTGCCCAGAGGACCGAGAACCCGTCGGCGTCATACGAACTATCCTCGGCGGCCCCTATATAGGAGGAGACTCAAGGAGATCTCAGAAGGACTACGCCCATGAGACTAGAGGGGTCTACCAGGAAAGATTCTGGAGTGTCTCCGCTTCAAAAATGCCAAGATTCAGAAGCACTGACGTAGCGTTTAATGAGGACGACGCCAGCGGAATTCACTTCCCCCACAACGACGCGTTGGTGGTAGAAGCCATGATCGGGAACCATACTGTGTGCCGGATCTTAGTGGACAATGGGAGCCCAGTAGACCTCCTATACTCCGACTGCCTGAAAAAGATGGGGATTTCAAAGGAGCAGCTAGAAAAGACCTCCAGGCCGTTGTACGACTTTACTGGGGACTCCGTCATCCCTCAGGGGACTATCCGGTTGCCCATAACCGCAGGAGAGAAACCTCGACAGGCCACCACAATGGCTAATTTTGTGGTAATAAGGGGGGCTCCAAGTACAATGCTGTGATTGGAAGGCCAACCCTCCAAGTTGCGTACTCTGATTCCCTGCGCGGATATAACCAGCCAGGAAGGCAGGAGGCCAGGATGGTTTATCAAAGTATTGTCGAAGACATAGATCCCAGGATCTAAGAGGAGGTCACATGGTCTCAACCCGTCGAGGAGTTGGTGGAGATTCGAGTCGATGAGGGCGAACCAACCAAAATACTGAAAGTAGGCTCAGACCTAACCCCATCACTTAGGGTTGAGGTCGAGGGCTTCCTCAAGAAAAACCTGGATGTCTTCGCCTGGAATCATGCTGACATGGAGGGGATCGACTCGGAGATCATATGTCATTCTCTGAACATTGACCCCTCATATCCCCCCAAGCGCCAGAAGCGTCGACCGATGAACCCAGAGAGGTACGAGGCACTAAAAAAAGAGGTCGACAAATTGATCAACAATGGGTTTATCAGGGAGGCCCATTACCCGCGATGGGTCTCAAACCCCGTGTTGGTAGTCAAGCCTAACGGAAGTTGGAAAACATGCGTCGATTTCAACGACCTCAACAAAGCCTGCCCAAAGGATGGTTTTCTACTCCCTCAGATAGACCAAATGGTCGACGCTACAGCAGGACATGAAATGCTGAATTTTATGGATGCCTACTCCGGGTACAACCAGATCCCCATGCATCCAGCCGACGAGGAGCACACATCCTTCATAACCAACAGGGACCTCTACTGTTACAAGGTAATGCCTTTTGGCCTAAAGAATGCAGGGGCTACCTACAAAAGGCTCGTGAACAAAATGTTCGCTCAACAGCTCAAAAAATCAATGGAGGTCTATGTCGACGATATGCTTGTGAAAAGTGCTAGGGCCACCCAACACGTCGACCATTTGGGTGAAATGTTTGGTATACTGAGAAAATACCACATGAAACTGAACCCTCAAAAATGCGCATTTGGAGTTGGATCAGGGAAATTTCTTCGTTTCATGGTCAGTAACCGGGGGATAGAAGCTAACCCTGAAAATATTAAAGCCCTGCAGGATGCGGTCCCCAACTAAACCAAAAGAGGTGCAAAAGTTGACAGGGTGCGTCGCCGTTCTAAACAAATTTATATCAAAAGCGACGGATAAGTGCGTCCCCTTCTTCGATGCTTTGAAAGGGAGTAGGCGCTTTGAATGGACACCACAATGTGAAGAGGCCTTCCAGAAATTGAATGAGCACTTGGGCAAGCCCCCAATCCTGTCAAAGCCCATCCTTGACGAAAAGCTTAGCCTATACCTCTCCGTGTCACAACACGCCGTGAGCTTCGTACTAATAAGAAAAGAAGAAAGGATCCAGCTGTCAATCTACTATGTGAGCAAAAAACTCCTCGACGCTGAGTCAAGATATACCGAAATGGAACGCTTGGCCCTCGCCTTGATGGTAGCCTCGAAGAAGCTTCGACATAATTTTCAATCTCACACAATACGAGTTCTCACAAATCACCCGTTAAGATAGGCGCTGTAAAAGTCTGAAACTTCTGGTCAACTTCTCAAATGGTCGGTGGAGTTAAGCCAGTTCGACATTAAGTATGTACCAAGAGCAGCGATCAAGGGCCAAGCGCTGGCCGATTTTCTGGCTGAATTCTCCCATAAACCGGCTCCCACCACACCAGAAGAAGTCGAGACGACAGAATGGAAGCTCTATGTGGATGGAGCCGTCGAGCGATAACGGGTCAAGAGCCGGCGTCTTATTGATCAGCCCAGAAGGTCACAAGATTACCTCGGCGGTTTGATTTAAATTTAAGGCGTCGAACAATGAGGCAGAATACGAGGCGCTAATTGCGGAGCTGCGACTGGCCAGTCACTTGAAAATTGAAAGGCTCAACATCTTCAACGACTCTCAATTGATCGTCGGGCAAGTGAAAGAAGAATACCAAGCGCGCGGCGAGAAAATTGGTGCGTACTTAAGGAAGGTAAAGGAAGAACTCGTCAAGTTCAAAAACTACGAGATGCTTCATATACCACGAGCCAAAAACGCCAACGCCGACACCCTGGCAAAGCTAGCATCTTCAAAAGACTCCGACGCACTAGGGGTCATTCCTATTGAAGAACTGGAGCGGCCGACCATTAAGAAAATAATTGAGACATTAATTATCCAAACAGGCGAAAGTTGGATGACGCCGCTCGTCCAGTACCTGATGGATGCAAAACTACAAAATAATAAATACGATGCCAGACGGATCAGGTATAGAGCCGCCATATACTTATTGTACGACGGTTTACTTTATCGACGAGGCTATTCAACACATTTACAGCGGTGCCTGGACAATAACGAAGCCCAGAAGGTCCTCCAGGAAATCCACGAAAGAGTCTGCGGTAATCATACAGGGGGGCAGTTTTTAGCTCTTAAGATTTTGAGGCAAGGGTACTACTAGCCCACGCTTAAGAATGACGCATACCAATACGCTCGATGTTGCGATAAGTGCCAAAGATATGCCACAATTCCTGGAGCACCCCCAGAAAACCTAACATCCATTCTCAGTCCATGGCCCTTCGCCAAATGTGGGGTTGACTTAATCGGGCCATTACACCTTGCACCCGGAGGCTTTAAGTTTGCCATCATCGCAGTAGACTACTATATAAAGTGGGCAGAGGCAAAGGCTCTGACTACAACCACGGAAGCAGCCTGCACCAATTTCATGTGGAACAACATTGTGTGCAGGTTCGGGGTCCCCCACTCGATAGTGTCCGACAATGGGAAACAATTCGATAATGCCTCAACACGAAGATTCTGCGACAGCTTGGGCATTCGAAAAGATTTGTCGGCGCCGATACATCCATAATCTAATAGGCAAGTCGAAACAGTCAATAAAATATTAAAGTATACCCAAAAAGAAGAAGTTCGACGATCTAAAGGGAAAATGGGCCGAGGAACTTCCCAAGGTCTTGTGGGCATACAGAACAACGAGCCGAAGTACCACGGGCGAAACGCCATTCTCCATGGCGTATGACGTCAGGCAGTACTGCCTATAGAAATTGAGACGCTGACTCTAAGAACTGTAGTCTACAATGACAACGGTAATATAGAAGGCATGAATAGAGAACTCAACTTGTTGGAAGAAAAGAGACTCGACTCCCAACTACGTCTCGCCGCCTATCAGCAAAGAGCAGCGCGATATTACAACAAGAGAGTTCGACAAAGGAGGTTCGTCCCGGGAGACCTAGTATTAAAAAGGGTGACGCAGAGTACAAAACCCAAAAATACTGGCCCTCTGGGCCCAACTTGTGAAGGATCCTACCGAATAAGAGAAGTGTTGCGTCCTGGCACCTACATCTTAGAAAGCCTCTCCGGCAAGAAGATTCAGCATCCATGGAATGCAGAACAGCTAAAGTTGTACTACCAATAACGTATGTAATTTTTTTACACATCTTAGTTATATTTTTGGCAATTTAAATAAATTGATGAGTTTTTAAAAATATTGTCCAAAAGTAAGAAGAATTCACCCCTCGAATAAACTTGTCTGCTTAAAAAATCAAGGTATATTAAATAGACAACGGGGGCAGTAAGGGATTTACGGATCACTGAAAAAACTTAGAAAATTTTACGAAATTTTCTAAGGCGACGGCCCTAAGGGGCAAAGCTGACGCTGACTCCTCTAAGGAGGAGAGGCGAGAAAAAACTTAGAAAATTTTACGAAATTCTCTAAGGCAACGACCCCAAGGGGCAAAGCTGACGCCGACTCTTCCAAGTAGGAGAGGCGAGAAAAAACTTAGAAAATTTATGAAATTTTCTAAGACAACGACCCCAAGGGGCAAAGCTGACGCCGACTTTTCCAAGGAGGAGAGGCGAGGAAAAACTTAGAAAATTTTACGAAATTTTCTAAGGCGACACCCCAAGGGGCAAAGCTGACGCCGACTCTTTCAAGGAGGAGAGGCGAGGAAAAACTTAGAAAATTTTACGAAATTTTCTAAGGTGACGACCCCAAGGGGCAAAGATGACGCCGACTCTTCCAAGGAGGAGAGGCAAGAAAAAACTTAGAAAATTTTACGAAATTTTCTAAAACAACGAACCCCAAGGGGCAAAAACTAACGCCGACTCTTCCAAGGAGGAGGGGCAAGGAAAGCAATAAAGGCAATTATATAAAAATCCCAAATATTATATAAAAAAAATGTCACACATTACACAAAAATATATAAAAAGGAAAGCCTTAGGCCTCGTCGCCAGCCACCGACTTATCACCATCACCAGGCGAGGAAGAATTGTCATCATCAGCAGGAGGAGGAGGAGCAACATAAAAGAAGCTCAAATCCCACTCAGGATGCTCTTGTTTTATCAGATCGATGATTTATTGACCAGCAGAGTGAAAATCCTCAGTGCGAATGTCGATGAGTTCCGGAGAAGCCTTAAACTCATCAATGATCTCCACACGATTGGCGTCGAACACTGATGCGGCCTCGGCTTCGGCTTCCTTCTTCCCCTCAGCTTTTCCTTCAGCAAAGTACCTCTTCACCGCCTCGGTAGCTTCGGCTGAATTCTTCTCAGAGATTTCTGCCCGCTTTGTAAGATCCGCGACCGCAGTAGTTAAATTGGTCAGCTCCTTCTGAAGGTTTGACATCTTGGCCAGTTCACCTTCCAAACTCCTCAGTTGGGCCACGGCCACATCCCTCTCCTCGACGGTAGACGAGCACTTATTCTTGGCATCGTCAAGAAGAGAGTTAAGCTTGGCTTCCACGCTGTCCATCTCCTTATCACGTTCTTCAACCTTGACTAGATCAATTAGGTTGAGAATGGCAAGAACTAGACCCTGAAAAATTGGAGGTCAGAAAATAAAGATACAGAGGATGAAATCAACAAAAAGAAAAGGCAGCTCGATCGAGGCTTACGTGAATCTGGAAGGAAATCTGCTTGCGTTGACGATCAACCAGAGAAGACTGGGCGGTAGCGATCCAGTGCGGCTCGAGAAAAGACTCATATAGAGCCTGGAAGACGAGGGAGAAACGAGGGGGAAGTTTCAGCATAGCCCCAATCTCGGCGTCAGAAATATCCGAGACTTAGAAGTTGGAATCCATGATTTTTGCCCCCGGGATAAGCATGCATTCCCTCGGCGCCGTAGGAACATCAGCAACATCAGGAATTGGGACCGTCGGCGTCCAAGTTTCGGTCATCGGCGCTTTCTCTTTGCGTATCCTTTTCAGCGCAGGAACCTCCTCCTCCGACACCGAAGGGGCCTTTGTGGTTTTCTTTTTTCTCGGCGCCTGGGAAGAAGAGTTGGCTTTCTCCTTTCCCTAGGATAAAGGTTGTTGGCTTGGCTGAGGCGGCCGATTACCGGGAAGCTGAATCCTCAAAGACGCCATTTATGTGCAAACGACGAGACAAAAATATAGTCGACATTTGGATAGAATGCCAGAATAAGAAAGGCGTCAAAGATCAGGAGTTTACATTCGTCGGTTAAATGGAAATATTCGCGAACGGCGTCAAGAACGGTGGGGTCTGGGAGATCGAGAATCAAACCAGCTTCTCGAAGATTGGACTCGATCAGGAGGGTGTCAATATGACGAGCTTCGGACGAAAACGAAAAAGCTTGCTCAACCCTCGCCAATCTATTCCCAGCAAGTTTCGGCCAGTCTTGACTAACTACAGGATAAAAGGATTGTCAGCATAAAAAAAAAAGGGGAGAGAAGAAAAGTGGGGAGAGAATAAGAGAAGTCAATCTCACCCATGTTCCCAAACAACGTTTGCACCTTCCTTCGACGGGACAAGCGGTCGTCGGGATGAAAGTTGAAAGGCCCACGTATCATAAAAAACATAGGTTTCCACCCATGTGACGACGAGAGTATACCCAATATTAGCTTTCCGAACCTGGGTTGAGATCTCCCATGCCCACTCAAAAAGTACCACCCCTCGCACCTTGCGACGTGACACAGTCTGTACATGAATCTAAATTCATCCAGCGGAAGATCAACATCAAACCGCTGACTCCACAAAATCCAGGCGCCGGCGAAGCAGTACCAAAAATTCAGCGCCAACTGAGCAAGGGAGATACTATAGAAATGGCAATAGTCCTTTACAAAGGGATGAACCGGAAGGGTCATCCCCGCCGTGACAGCTCTGGTATAAACGGTGAGGTATACGGTCGGAGGCATGCTAGTCCTAAAATGCATATCCGGGAGGAGGTATTCGAACCACCTCCCATCAATGCAACCTTCTTTGACAGCTCGGATAATGTCCTTATTCCGGACCATCGACGCCACGATGTCGGCCGTAAAGAAATGCCTGTCCGGATCTCCACTCGTAGCAGCCAGGGGGGCATCTACCAGCGAGGCAGCAACCCCACTTACGCTGCCACCTGTGAAGGGAATTCTGTCAACCACTTCGTCTATCATGTGGTCGACACTACCGAACTCATCGCTGAACTCATCGCCTGGTCCAAACACGGCCTCAGCGTCTTCTACTTCCCTCAGCAAAGAGTCGACGCCTGAAGAAGAAGATGACCATGAAATCTCCTCCAAAGAAGGGGAGTCTGGTCGGACGGCGGAAGGATTGTCTCGACAGGGGGGTTTTGGGCCATTGTTCTGATAATTAAAAAGACAATGAACTAAATCAAAGTCCTAAAGTCGAGAGGAAAAGGAAAAAGACGATCGTTCTAAGCAACGACCATTCTAGACGACGACTGTTGAAATGCCTCAACATAACGTCGACCATTCATATAAAAATGGTAACGACGAATGCTCGTGACAACCAAGGTTCATCAGAGCCCAGAAGCCAGAGACTTACATTCAACCAGAAATCAGAAAAAATTATTCTACGTGGGTCAAATAAAGCATAGTAAGTTACTATCCTCTACATTTTGCATATCAACACATGCATATGATTCACTGGGAAAGCCAGTAAAATCATCCAGCAACACAAATAAACAATGATTAAAGCTTACCGGTAAGTCAGAGTCTGGACGGAGTTTGGAAACCAAGTAGCTTCACGATACACCAAAGGAAGCAAAGAGCGCAAGTTAGAAATTCCCAAGGAGAAATTCAGGCAGAGCAACGTCAGTTCTAAAAGTTTGGGTAAGAATGGCTTCGGTTCGAAGGATATTTAAAGGGAAACAAGCCCTCAACCCCTAACCGTTGGATGAAGTTCATGAAATCCAATGGCAGGGACATCTCGCCCAGATCTAACGACAACAGACAAAGGCGGGAAAATGAAGGGACACGATCCAAAGGCTCACATTCGCCCTTTCGAAATGAGGCCTCACGTCAGCATGGGGAAGCGACCGACGCAACGATTGCGTTCCTCGAGAAAATCTGAAGCATCCAGACCATCATTGCAGACGAAGGCTCGGGATCAGGTTCCCACACCCAAAGCACGAAGGTACGACCGAACCTAAGCTCGAGGTTCTCTAAAAGAAACCCTCGACCTGGGGGCAGCTATTGTGTGAAAAAATATGGATGACGCATGAAAAAATAACAGTGTGACACGTGGCCTTACTTTTCCTCAAAATGCAACAACCCTCGACGTTGAGGACTCCCTTTCCTTCTGCTGCAAAAGAAGCCCAACTTAGGACGTCGACTCCTCATGACGACGACAGGTAGTACCGTCGACCTTACGACGGGAATCCTTTGGGAGAAAATCAATTGCCAAGAAAGACAACTAGGCTGAGCAAATAGAGACGGCGAGAGGAATGCCCTAAAGGGGAAAGCCTGACATCGCAAGTTGGGTGCATAAATGGAGGATGTCTGTAGTACAAGCATTAATTACAAACCCTTAAACCGCCTTACGAGGGACAAAATACGATTACAGGTACGCACAGAGCCGTAATGGGAGACTAATTGGCTTAGTGAACAGTTTGTAAAAGTGATTAGTGGGCTACAGTCTGGACCTAGAAAGGCAGACCACTTGAGTGCTTCTACCTACAAAGGAAACCCATCCGACGAAGGAAGCTCGGCTATAAAAAGGGCGAAACCCCATACAAGAAGGAGGTGGGCGTCCTGAGAGGGAAAAAAAAACGAGAGAGCAACAATTGATGTAAATTGTAACAATTTCAAAAGAAATATAAAACTACAGTGAATGTAGCTTTTCATTAACAGAGTAAACCACTATAAATTTCGTGTGTTCTTCTACTTTAAGCATATTTTTCTTATATTGCTCACCACTCAAAAAATACCACAAACACTTCACTGCATAAATTAAGTATAGAGTCAATATCAAGCCGGTAATCCAACGGGATACCTAGAAGTGACCCGGTCTATTTCTGTTGACGAGATTTCACCGTCAACAGTTTCTTTAGAAAGAAATTCACAATTTGTATTTGTTAGAAGTGGGGAAGAAAAAAAAAGTCACTCCGTACCTCTAGGTGAAGAAAGGTTGCCTCTACTTATAGTACATGTCAAGACATTATAGTGCACTTTAAAACTATTGTTAGATATACAAAAGTGGTGGAGATATTTCGGCCTCGTTTATTTCACCGATTTGAATTTTCAGTTTTAGGTTTCTACAGTTAAAAGCTCTCAGAAAATGTCACATCAACTTTTTCTGCTACAGTGAAAAACTCTCAAAAAATGTCACATCTCAACTCGAATTAAAAACTCGAATCCGCGAAGTGAACGAAATCTTAGACTACTCTCATATTTGACAACTTACATAAAACTTTTCCGATAAGGATAATATACCATATTCTTATTTCGGGAAGTTAATTGAAAACGTTCATGTATTTTGTCGTCCACGTCCTATTTCCTTTTAGAAAGAAAAGTAAAACTTAATGCATCAAAAATAAGACGCCGTCACATGACTTCGCTCACCATATGCCTATTTAAGCGTTGTTTTAGCTTCTGGATTGATAAATAATTATACCAGCCAACAACTAATGACATCAAAGGTGTTCAAAAAATTCCATCAAACCCGTTCAATTCAAATCAAACAAAACCAAAACGTTAATTATTTTTAGATTTTAAACAATTTAGGCAATTTTTTAACCTATTTTTGACAGGTAATTTGATTAATGGTTTAGACTCCTTAAACCACCTAAACCGTCATAATCCACTCAAAATTTTATTTTTAAAATTGTTTTTTATATATGTTAATTTTTATTAGCCATGATAAATATTCTACACTGATAAAATAGAAACTTCCAATGATGAACTTTTAGACGTGTGATATGTTTGAATTATATTGATAAAAAATATAATTTTTTTCATTTAGACGATTTGATATTTTTGACAAAATCAAATTAAACCAAATAGCTCTTAAGCAGTTTGGACAGTTTAAATCCTTAGCTAATGGGGTCCTATAAAATTCAGTGGTTTACAAGCGCGTTCATACCAGCGATGCCTGTTGGTCTTGTTCGACGGGCGATGCAGGTTGTTGTTCCACCGGAACACAAGGTCTCCAGATTGTTTCCCTCCCAAGATCCATGAGGGCAATGCCCTTCGCGGTCAAATCGGCTCTGATTTGATCACTCTTTGAAAAATCTTTGTTTTTCCTAGCTATTGTTCTCGCCTCAATCAATTGCGTCACATCATCCTCAGCCAAACCTGCTCTCTTCAAAGCCTTGTCTTTCAACTGCTGCAACACCTGTGCAGGGAAAATTTTGGTCAATTTCATGCTATAACTCATCAGCTTTAAATTGAAAAAAAAAAAAAAAAAAAAAAAAAAAAAAAAACACACACACACACAATCCATATCACCTCAGAGTATGTATTTGAGGATAGTAAACCCAGTATACTAAGAACTTTCTTAACTTCCTGCTTCACTTCAACAAGGGATTGAATCATCAATTGCTTTTGTTGCTTCTCTTGCTCTTCTTGATTCTGTTGCTCTTGCTGCTTCTGCTTCTGCTGCTTCTGTTTCTTTGGTTGCTTCTTCTGCCAAGAATCGCAAGTTTCAATTATTTTTACACATTTACAAAAGACAGAGTTCCTTACAGAGAGAGAGAGAGAGAGAGAGAACACGGATCATCATTAAAGTTGTTTAAAACTATTACCTTAACTGCGTTGATTGAACTGTTAATCAACTTCAAGGCATCTTGAAACGCACCGGTCAACATATGTGCAGTGCTCATGTCATCAGACATTTTAGTCTCAAATTCAGTGTGTAGCTTACTGATGCATTCTCGAGCATCAACAGGATTGATCTGAATTGTCCTGCCACTTTGTTCCACTCCCTCCTTCGGGATCTCTTCTTGAAATGCCGATAATGCATCTTCACAGTCTTGTAAAGTCTAGCAATCAAAAGAAAAGACCAAGCCATCATATAATAGAATAGAAAAACTAAACCATTGCGTTAGAGAACAAATATATTCCACAGAAAATAAAGCCGAAACGGATATCTTACTATCGACTTGGCCACAAAAGGATACATCTTTCTAGTTGCAAAACATTTTCAGCCAACATATCCATTCAAATAGACAATAGTTGTGACATGTAATCACTATAGGCCATAAGGTATGATGCAATTGAGCACTATGCCTGGTAGTTACAAGCGTATTAATCATGGCTATAAGCTTAGTATAATCCTATGAAATATTGTACCCGGTTTACTACATCAAGGGCAGTTGTCACTCCCCATATTTTGATGTGAATGTCTTTCATCCCTAAAACATGCAAAGAAACAATCGAGGAGAACAAAAAATCCATATTTAGTTACCAATAGCTGTCATATTTAGTTACTACATTAATGGCTCTAAGGAAACAAATATATTAATGCCTTGCGCCTCCACTTCTATTGATACCTAAAACAATATCTAAATCGAGGACAATAAGAAACCCATATTTAGTTACCAATAGCTATAATATAGAATTTTCAGGAAGAAAACCAATAAATACTTGTCACTTAAAAGGTTTGTGCAACTGCCTCTACTAATAACGACAAAACAGGAAGTATAAGCCCTCCCACTAAAGGGAAAAACAGGGAATTGGATTATCTAGAACGGAGCTCACCAAAGTTTGGTCGAACATCCACTAAAATAAATTACCGAGGTTAAAATAAAGGTTTAAAAGGAGTATTAGTTCCTGCAGAAGAGAGGTCTGAAATTGTCAATGACTTGACACTTGTATTCCTAATAGATTGGACTTTCAAATAAAATTCTTAGTCCTAGATAAGATTTCAAACCTGATATATGTAATAAAACGCATCAGAGGCACTATCCAACTGGGAGACTGTGTAATTGAGAGGTGACCGGTAATGTGCACTTAACAAGAAATGTCTCAAAGCCAGTGGATGATACCTTTCGGTTATCTACAAGAAAAAGAAATAAATTAAATGCTTATATATGATTGAAAATATGTTGAAGCTCCTAAACCATTAAGAAGACAACGTTTACCTGGCGAATGGTGAAGAAATTGCCCAAGGACTTAGACATTTTCTCATTGTTATTAGTAACATGTCCATTATGCATCCAGTAACTCACAGCGCTCTCTTGGCATGCGGCACAGCTTTGGGCAATCTCATTTTCATGATGCGGAAAGATCAAATCAATTCCACCACCATGAATATCAAACTTGAATGTTAAATAATGGGCACTCATAGCACTGCATTCAATATGCCACCCAGGTCTTCCAGGTCCCCAGGGGCTGTCCCAACTAGGCTCACCAGGCTTTGCAGCCTGCAAAAAATTATAAAATAAAATATTTTCTAAGATATTAACCAGATATTAGAAATTGGGAAACTTGGAGACGAATTAAGACCTTCCACAATGCAAAATCAGCTGGATTACGCTTTCTTGAATCAACAGCTACTCGTTCACCAGCTCTATTATTTTCCAACCTTTGTCCGGACAATTGACCATAATTTGGGAATTTATCAACAGCAAAGAATACATCTCCATCAACAGGATACGCAAAGCCATTGTTGATGATCTGCATTATACAAAAAGATTCCACAAATAAATACGTAAAGGACAAATATATTGAACTTAAGAAAATAGCCACCATGTAGCATAACTGAAAATAAAATGTTTAAAAATTCTGAAAGAGGATGACTAATTGCCATTGATTAATTACATCATTGTGCAGATGAGCATCAACTCCATGTAAAGCAAGGTGCGACTACATTTTAGTACATACTATACAATGAAGAACTACCAAAAACAAAAAACGTGAAATAATACTTTATCAAGAAACTATGGAAATATTTTACACCCTTCGAGCAGCTATAATTAAAACCTTTCTTTCATCTCAAATTTCTCAATATGCGAATTTTAAATCAAGGTACACGCTACTATTATATCTTTTTGTTTATTTTTTATTTTATTCATGAAAATGTGATTTCAGTTTCTCTTTCTTCACAAGGATTAAGAGAAAGAAGCTATACACCTGCCCACACATTATTATACAGACCTTTTTCAAGTATCATGAGAGAGAGAGACAGAGACAGAGACAGAGAGGCACCTGAGTTATCACGTCTTTTATCTGTTCCATATGATCAGATACACGTGGCTGATGGGTCGGAAGGAGGCACTGAAGATCTTCCATGTCATGGAGGTATTCTTGGCAATAACGATTACTTAAACTTATTGGATCTTCTCCAAGTTCATTTGCCCGCCTAATTATCTGCAAAGATCCCAATGTTGAGTATCACAACATGAGAAATTGAAAGCACAGGGTATAAAAATCAAGTCAAGCAGCAATAGATAGTGTTCAAGTGGAAGTTCAGAAGGGAAGGAAGAATTAAGTTTAGCAATACTCTCGTAAATATATTCCCGAGAAACACTTAACCTCCTCTAAACTTTTTTCCGTGCTACTCACACAATATATAAGCACCAAAGTGCACACAGGTGCAGCTTTCATAGCCATCATTGTTCCTATTTCGAAACTAAGCAAAAATACAAACCAGTACCCAAAGAAAACCCAAATCCACAATTCTAAAATGAGGCAGACTGTTTTGATACCATTAGTCCTTGAACTTTTTTTGACAAATTAATCCCTTAACTTTTTTTTGGCAGTTTTGGTCTCTAACACAAAAATTGACAGATAATTTCTAAAATTTAACAATGGTAATCATGTTTCCATTGCGTGTTAGGAACCAAAAGCCCAAAACAAATAATATAAAATAAAACAAAAGTTCAGGGATTAATACGCCAACATTAAAATTGCACGAACCAAAGTTGCTGAGATTTTTTTTTTCCTTTTTTTTTTTTTTGTGGAATGACGCATTTATTACCAAACCAAAGCATCAAAACAAACATAGAATAGAAACAGCTCCTGGAAGGTTTCCTCTCTCTTTTTCTATTTTCTACCCTCTTCTGTTCCTTTCTCCCCTTCTCATCCATCCTTCTTATAAATGCTACATACAGTCTCAGCAATAAAGCACACAAGATATACTGAATCCTAACCAAGCACTATAACAATTCATATAGTCAACCACATTAAAACTTTCAAACCCATCCCAACTGTCTAGAGCAATACATGTCTGTGATCTGGAGTTTTTGCAATTCCTCCAAGCTCATTCTTTCCAATTTCATTAATAATTGCCTTATAAATATAATTATTGTATGAATGCAATTTTCTAAGCTTTTAGGCTGCTACCAACACAATGATAACACCAGATCTAGTGCGTAGTAAATTCACACAGCAATGCAAGACAATGGAATGGAAATCAATGCTGCTTTACTGAAGAAGGAAATACAAGGGATATGGGGGTGTTCGAGTGACCCCTTGCACTCCCTAGAGCAGTGGCTCGTCTAAGAAAACTCAATTACAATCTCGATACCCTTCCCAGCCTTCTTGCTTCTGGTTTTATTCCTTTCTTCCTCACTAACCGTTTCCCACTTCCCTCTCCTCTCCCGAGGTCTCTCTCGAGATCTGGACTATCACGCATCCCCTGCAACAACTCTTTCTCCAACTCTCTTCACTCCTTCCATGTCAGCCTATTTTCCTCTAACATCAGCCTCCACCTCACCATCTTCCACAACACCTTTTGCTGCCACATCACCTCGACCGCGTTTGGGCCTCCTCCTAACATAAGTGAAACGTAGTGGAGGTCTAGGGGGCCCATCACACAACAATTGGCACCTTCTGAAAAGTTTTCTACAGTAGCGTATTGCTGAATGCATTCACGAGTATAGCAAAAAATTAGAATCAGTACTGAGTATCACCGATGATAATGATCTCCATTCACCACTGATTATCAAAAACTCATAGATTTTAATGTAAAACTTTGTGGGACGCTGTGGAATAACTTGTGGGTTTGGAATAAGCATGGGAATTTGTGATTGATTAAAACCAGGGGCAGCATTTCTCTCAAATAAGATGGCTCGGGTAAGGCCTACTAATCCTATGTTGTTAAAATACTTTTTTAGAGGGAAAAAAATACATCAAATAATTATCATTTATCATCCTAAGCACAGTAACACTAAACGGTTTTCCTTAAAAGAAACAATAAATAAACCAACCTCGCAAGTCTTTCAGAACAACATTAAGAATGTAACAAAATCTTATAGCAACCATTGTCGGTAGGAACCTAATCCAAGCTAATGATATCTCGCATTCTATTTTGACTACGCTCAAAAAAAAAAAAAAAAAAAAAAAAACCGTTCCAACCGTTCCACAAATTAAAATACAAGATCTGGACAACTGGCTTCAACTAAAACGCACCTTGTCATCAACATCTGTGAAATTTCGAACATACGTGACTTCATAGCCGATGTTCTGTAAATATCTGCACAATCTCAAATCAAGTAAATTAACTTCAGATCCAACAAATAAGTCAACCAAAAAAAGCTTTATTTTTTTCCTTAAAAAATAAGTAAAATTTCTCCAGAACGCTTCATACGCAGCTTCAGAGTCTCAAAAATAAATCTTATAGATAGAAAAACGAAATCAAAATCATCTGCAGCAGCTCGAAGAAATCACAGCAAACAAAAAAAAAAATCGAACTTCAAATAAGAACAAAAAAAATTATGAGACCTGTAGAGGACGTCGAAATTGACAGCAGCTCGGGCATGGCCGATGTGGCTAAGATCATAGGCGGTGACGCCACATACGTACATTCCGACCTTACCAGGGACGTTGGGCTTCAAGATCTCCTTCTGTTGAGTCATCGAATTGTAAATCCTAAACTCCTCCTTCGCCATTCTCTCTCTTCTCTCTCCGAATGTCTGAGGTGAAATTGGGGAAAATCCTTAACCCTAACCCTAATTTGGCTGAATATTTAGATGTTAGATGTCCTGGGTTTCTTTCTTTTTTTTTTTCTGAAAATAGATGTTCTCGAATATTTGAATAGTAGATTAGACTATGAATATAATACATCTTCAAGGAAGATAGCATAACTTTATAAAAAAAAAACCACTAGAGAGTTAATATACGGGACAAAATTGGAATTAATCATGTGACTAAACAATACAAACGTAATTTTTATTTAATAACAGAGTAAACTCCTCTAATTAATAGTATTATAATAAGGTTCAGTCAATTTAAAATAGATTTAGATGAACCACATCTTAGTCTCAAAATGAATAAACATAAGGAAATTTCATAATTATTATGGATTAATTTTTATAGCATTAATAAAAAAACATATTTAGAAATAATATCAGTTTTATTATGCAAGTAACGACATAATGCACTATTGTGATTGTTAGTAATTACTACAATCAATTGAAGAGTCTAACATAACATGTGCATAAAAGAAAATAATTAAAATCAATATTTTAAATAATATTTTAGTGCTACTAAAAACATTACTTGAACGATAAAAAAAATACTCTTAACTTTTCACAACACTTTTTAAATACACACTCATACAGTTTTGAAATATTTTATACTTAATACACACATAATTCGAAAATTACCTTAATATTTCCATAAGATTACCCCTAAACCATTTCATTTTTCTTTCCACAACCATCATTTCATTTTTTTCTTATTTTCTTACTCTCATTTTTCTATATGTCTCCTTTTTTATTGTTGAAAATTTATTCAAGAACACTCTTTACTATTACATTTTTTTAAAAGTAAATTTACCATTACATATGCAAATTTATTTAAACAATTTGGTCCTCCCTGCAAAAAATGATGTGTGAGAAATTAAAACGCAATGGTAACTATTTTTCTGGATTTCATTTTAAGAAATAATAATTGTATGAAAATTTATTAGAAAAGAAAAAAGAGGTTGTGTGAAAGTTTTATGCATAATTTAGAATTACAGGGGCGTATAAGTAAACTAAATCATTTTAAAATTTTATGTGTGTATTTAGATGGGGTGTGGAGAATTCAATAGAATCAGCCTTTTAAAAGAAATTAAAAATCAGATTTTCTTAAATATTGGTACAAAATTATGCGCATTATTTTCTAATAAAGAAATGAGATAATTACAATAACACTCCTTGCATTATCTTTAAATGCCTATAGTATTTTTATTTGTGTATATTCAAAAGTTAGTTTTTTCTTTTAGAATGCATTCTTCAGATAGTTTGATTTATATATATATATATAATGTGAGACCGAACCTATAATCTACTTCTCAATTTCTCGATGCCACTAAAACAAACAGTCTTAAACTATAGGTAGTTGGATTTATGAAAACAATATATGTTGTTTTTTATTTTCTACTTTCCTATTAATATTATATAGGACAAAATTCGTTTGGGAATTTTCTTTGCAGAAGAAAGTATACAAAATCATAATGTAATGGCCCTTATTTTTCAACTTATTCAAATCTTAATTTTGTCCAATTTTGTTTACACAACCAAACGGTCCCTAGGATTCAACGGAAGCTGATAGGAATGGTTGTGTCCAAACCTTTTTACTAAAGAAGTCACCGTCGCGCCGGACTTGGGAGCTGTCCAGCCCGTCGTTTACGGAGTCAAAGTCAGTCATTAATTGACTCAATAGTTAATCACTAATTGACTTAAGTTTATTAATGATTGACTTAAATTTATTACGGATTGATTCAATTATTTTTTATTATTAATCAACATTAGTTAATAATGTAAACAAAACGATCATTTTCATAAAATAAAAAAAGTTCAACTATTTATAAAAATAGATTATTAAAAAAGATCACCCAGCACAATTTCTTTAAAATTCATAGATACTCCCAACAATTAATATTCTTCTAATAAAGATTTGAATAGTATATTCTTTTTAGATTATCATTTTTGTAATACCTAATTTAACATTCTCATTTCATACCCCCACTCTAACGTTAAGCTTTAAGCTTGATTTAATTTACAAAATAGTAAATCACTTTCATTCCTTTTTAAAATTATTGTAATTCATTCATTATTTTTGTTTTTTTATTTGTCAAACATCTTTTTTTAATTATTGTGTTCTTTTTTTTTTATCGTGCTCAATGGGTTATAGTTTTATTGAGTGATTGTTTTTTTTGCTTTTATTCAATATAGTTCTACACGTTTTTTTGTTATTAGCTTTTGAGTGTCCACATTGCTATATTAAGTATGAATCTTTAAACAAGAGCAAGAACGCTCGTACTGAAACTTTAAAAAATATGCTTTTTTTATTTATCACATTTCAATAAAATAGAATCACAGAAGAAAAAATCATCGATATAGTAAGAATCTCTTATGAAGAAGAAATTAGAGTAACAAATGATGTTGGTGAGATTTTCTCCAGTACGTTAACATACTAATAGGTTAAATTTTATGTTCATCAAATCTGCATAAAATTACGTAAAAATTAAGAAGTACGCAGATCTAACGGTTAAGAAAAATCTAATATATCAGTACGTTAGACATACCAGAGAATCTCGGTATTTTTATTCTTTTGAAAAATATTTTCTAATTATAATTAATGTGGGTGTATAATTTTTATTAATGTGAAAAAAATATTATTTCTATTTATAGTTAATATGGGGGTATATTGCTGGGTTTTAATGTAATTTTATATAGGTATAATTGTAATAAATATAAATGATAATTTAGTGGTGACATTAATGAATTTAGTAAGTGCAAATATAATTTTCCTTAGGAATGATGACACAATCTCCTTTATAAATGGAGTGGCCCGTTCAACCAATTATTAAAGCATCTCCAATACAATGTGAAATTGATGTATCAACATCACATTTTGGCATTTAAAAAGAAAAAATTACACTCTAATACAATATTATTTTTTATATTAAGTTGAACACATTCTGTGACAAATTTGATACTAAATATAGCGCATAAAAAATTAATATTTAATTATTATTGGTTGAAATATTGATCTTTTCATTTTAAATATTACATCGTTTTTTAAAAATTATTTTTAACTTTAAAAGTTTACTTTTAAGAGTTTCAAAAAGTTTAATAGTTAAGTAAAGTCTTCAGTTCAACACTCGGACTAGTCAAATACGTGTAGTTTTTTTTTTTACACACTTGACATTATTTATTTATGTGTAATTTTTTAAAATGTATGTGTAACACTCAATGTTACATGTATTAAGGTATATATATTGAATGTTACACTAAAGACAAATTAAGTGTTACACCCATCTACAAACAATATTACATAGCTATATAAAAAAGCTATACATGCGTTCGGGTACCAGACTTAAAACAATTCCTTAATAGCCATGACAAAAAGTAAAATAAACATTTAAATAATGTATGCATTAGGATACATAATAATATAACATATTGCACATTACATATGTCAATTACACACTTCCTAATGACAAATACAACATTTCTATTGGAGATAGTCTCTACATGCTTATTACACACACCAGTAATGAATTGCTAATAACATTATATTGTCCTTTTAAACACACAATAATGAATTACGAATAATAGTTTATTTC
Source organism: Morus notabilis (assembly GCF_000414095.1). Taxonomy (NCBI): domain Eukaryota; kingdom Viridiplantae; phylum Streptophyta; class Magnoliopsida; order Rosales; family Moraceae; genus Morus; species Morus notabilis. Next base: position 170,392 of record NW_010362037.1, on the reverse strand, counting down.
GAGTTACTAATAACATTATATTATCCTTTTAAAAATCATATTATATTATAATTTTGTGCGTTCAGAATAAAGAAACTTTAACATTGAAAGAAAAGACAAAGCGTTTTCATTTGATAGCAAAAAATACGTGATATGAAGATATGATAGTAACAAACGATTGCGAGGTGGTTGTCCCTCTTAAATTTCATATATCTAATGCTAATTTTAATGTCATGGGCTAAAACTGAAAAAGAATTAAGTTTAGGGGAGTAATCTTCTAAATAGAAAAGTTTAGGGATCAAAATGACGCAATATTCTCATTTTAGGAATTAATAGAGCTAATAACCAATATATATATATATATAATTATCAAAAGAAAAGATATAGAGAAAAACCAGGAAAATTATTCTCTTTATTCTCATGCCCTCAATCTTTAAAAGTAGAGGTATCAATTCGAGTCACGTGTTGTGTTCGTGTCGTGTTTTGATTGTTTCTTTTTAAATTTGCAGTCAACTCGAACACAACCCGTGACACGAAATTTTTTAAAAACCGTAACACGAACACGACACGACCACTTTACGGGTTGACACGACATGACACGAAAATGAACCGTGACACGAAATTGACCCGTGAACCCGAAATTGACACGAAAATTATATACTTTTATTTACTTTTTTACATATTAGAAATAACTTAAAATTCATAACACACTAACATACAATAACATCCATTAAAATTAAGCAAATAATAGTATAAGATTTTGAGTATAACTATCATTATATCACAAGTTCATAATAAAATATAAAATATGTAATGAAAATACATGTATTTTTTAGTTTTTTATGAGTTTCGTGTCGTATTTGGATTAGGCGGGTCTAACCCGAATTGACCCGTGTTTTCGTGATAATTTTAGGTCGACCCAATTCTGACCCGAACATCTTTTTTTTAACCCTAACCCGCGAATTTTGTGTCGTTTTTAAGTTGTGATCCATATTACCGGCCATATTCAAAAGTTGCAAGGATTCCCAAAAAAAAAAAAAAAAAAAAGCGAAAAAAAAACCTAATTCATTTAACAGATCCCTAATTCATTTAACAGATCATATATGAATGTCAGCTAAAAGTCATATTTCTGGTGGCCTCAAAGAATTTGAGCTTAAAGAAGGCATAAAATATCCTACTCTCTCTTATCTATATGTGAGTTCTAATACCATATTCTTTAATTTAATGACGTGTTGGAGTGATATATAGCAATTGGACATCATTTGTGTCCATTCCGGGAAACACTTCATCGTTCCATAATTTAAGAAACATAAGCCGACCACATCCTCCTCTTGTTGGTTGACATTGGTCAATTAATGGCCAATTTGTCAAAATTGTTCTACTTTGTAAGATATTATTAAACCCCCACTCCTGGAAACTGTACTTTTCAACCGTACCATTATGCAAACATAACCTTAATAAAAATTGCTGACTGTTTTTTAAGAGTTGAATTAAAATATGATTTGGTCATACAAATATTACTTATATGGCCTATTTTTCAACTATATTTTTTGACAACCCAAAAGTACCCTTTGAGTTGATTTTGTCATGCTTTTATTGTGGTAACTAACTTCCATATATCTCTCATAGTTGAATTTTTAGAATAATTTATTTGAAATCCAAGTTTATTAAGTTATTAATCCCAATTTTGAAATTTTAATTACTCGGCATACGATAACGTGAAGTAATACCAAATTATAATGTAGTATCAATTATATTACTTATAATGTCATTATGTTATGATGTAACATCAATTATACAACAAAATATCATAATATCATGCATCATCGAAATGTATATACACTAAACTTGGCAAGACAACATTCACCAGAAAAAAGAAAAAAGAAAAAAGAAAATTTGGCAAGACAATAATCCGTAGAATATAGTTTTCTACCAGTTAGTAGGCAATAATGTCATTAAATTACTTACAATGTCATTATGACACTGAAATTACAAACAAGCCCTACGAAAATATAAAACAAGCATTTTTTTGCTAGTATATAAAACAAGCATTTAAACTACCACAAACCACAGAACTCTATCACCGTGTCGAGTCTATGTTTTTCTTGTCGTCGGTCAATTTTCATTCATGTGGGGGATTGTTGGAAAAATGGTTTGTTAAGCCATTTTAAAGGCCCATTTTGAGCCCCATATTCGGATGGGGCTCAATAGATTTTTAGGACGGGTATCGATGGATTTGCGTTCTCCGTCGCGAGGGGATCGAAATCGAGTATTCATACACTCAAAATGGTTTTTGGGTGAATGAGAAATTGATGGTCTAAGTTTATTACTTGGAATGGTAAATGTAAAAAAAAAATTGTAAAAAACCCGCATTGGCTAGGAGTAAAGTCAAGGTGGTGTTTATAAGTGATTGCACTTTGAAACTTAAGTAAGTATGTATGTCAAAGAGACTCTCTCACATGCAGGGGGGTGTGAATCACAAACCTAGTGGGTTTGGGGCCTAATGTGATGAATACCGGACCAAAAAACCCGCTCCGTGCGAACTTATTTTTACAATTTTTATTTTTAATTCAGCCAAGTCCTTCCAGCCGTTTGACTTTAGCATAAATCTGTGCTTAAAGGCTGGTAAATGAGCATAATGGGGGCTTAATGGTGATCAATGTAAGCAAACCGAATTAAGTTTTATGGCTTCAGTTTTTTATCATCAAAAACTAAATTAATATGCAATATGTGCCCAGATTCATCATGGGAATTCATACCGTTTTGCTCCATATTATTGGAGGGTAATGGCTGTGTTTAACACCATTAATCCGGGATTAAATCTGGATTGTAACACCCAGATTTTGGAGCCTATATAAGGGCATACTCCACATGAACAAAGACACATCGGAGGAGCACTCTTCTCTCATTCTCTCGACTTCTTGCCTTTCTGTTTACGAGTCTCTCTTGTGTTTCTAGTTCCGTTTTGGTGATAGAGGAAAGTTCTAGTTCTAGTTCGCCGGACGGTTCCGAAAGTGCATCGGGCTACCGTCGTTGTCGTTGCATCCTGAGAGACGGACGTCCAACGTAACCTTAAGCACTCACCGGAGGGGACGAATCTGTTTTAAAGAAAATGTTGTTCACGTGCCTCGACATCTTTGCAACTCTTATTTCTGAGTTTTGGTAACAAGGTTGGATTACAATTGTATGAATTTCAGTTTTGTTCTTCCTTAACTTGTTCCTCATTTTGTATTATCCACTATTTCGGCTAATAAGTACTAATACCAGTGTTTTGGTCTTTTTGATAATAACGTTGCTTGTACTTTAATGACATGGGGTAAAACAATTGTTTATCAAGAACAAGGGCACTGATGCCGCTTTTGATCGTATTTATAATGATATTGTATGTATTTTAATGACATGAGCTAGAAAGATTTTGGTAGTTAAATACTGATATTAATTTGATGCCGACAGTTTGATAGTTTGAATTTAAAACTTACAAATCAATTTAATTAATTTGTGATTTAATGATATCTCAATTTCTTTATTTTGAGGATTCATATTTTTTAAAAAGGTAGATATCCCACAAAATGTGGGAAAAAAAAGTAGAGCAATATCTAGATTACGTGAAAAGCTAATATATCATTATGAAGTCAATAATGTATATGTTATTTAAATATCATTATAGAATTAAGTCATTGATGAGATATTCTTAAACTTAAGCCACATTTCATTTCTATAACCGTAATGCGGACCCTAATTAATTTCTTATTATTGTTATTGGGTTTTCAACTATAGGATCTCAAGAAAATCGCACCCTTTAAGAAGAAAACGTATGATGACATTGCCATGGAAACTTCCGTTTTTATGCACGTGTGAGAAGTCCTAACGCGTCTCCGTGGTTCAGTTGGTATATATACACATTGCAGTACATATATTTGATATGCTTCAGTTGGGTAATTAATGGGTAAAGTCTTTAGGCCAATTTTGGCGCGTGAATTTTTCCAGTGTCGTTCGGTTGGAATTTCTCTCCAGTCAACTTTGGTAGTGAATTACCTTTTTGCCGGGGACCAGGTCTGGCCTAGTTTTGGTGCATAGAATCTATTCACACTTGACTAGTAAAATGTCCAAAGGTTTCGTTTTCTTCACTGTGCAGCCTGACAAAAAATGGAAAAATAATATCAGTTTATAATACATCCATACTCTTGTCACTTGTTTCAATACTTTTTAACTCTTTATAGGTCCAATTGACCAAGAAACCTATAGAATCATATATATATATATATATATATATAGATTATCGTCAACTATTCTTGAGATCCTTTGACTGAAAAATTCCATACGGTAGACTATTCTTTTCTCCTTTAGGCGATTTTTCAATAAAAATGAAAAAAATACTTGATTTTTGTTTGAACTACTTTGCGTCGTCTGCTTCCAGAATACAAAATTTTTAATCCTTCACACAATATTTATAAATAAATAAAAAAACTGCCAAAAAAAAAATCTCCACAATCACAAAAATCTCGTGGAGAACAGAATTACAGAACAATTAAACCAGCAAAACAACACTGAAAAAGAAAAAACAATGAACCAATCAAACAATCAACAAATCGATTCCATCTTCACAGTGACGCTTGTCTCTGCATTCTCATCTCTTCATAGAACCTCTCGATGAACCTCTCAGCACGCAAATCGATAGAATCTTCTCCTTCATCAGCACCAGCATCACCATCACCATCACCCCAATCCAATGGCTTAAACAAAGCCCCAGCTATAACACGATCTTGATCATGATCAACGGCTGCAGGTAGAGCTTCAAGCTGCAGAGGTAAATCTCCAAAATCTCCTCCTTCACCTCGCAAACATCTGCAGAGAAATTGTATCGAATAACACACTCTTTGAAGCCTTCCATGGTAATTATTCAACCTCAACTCCTTCGAAGGCGAGAATTCGTATTCCGAGATGAATCCATAGTTGTAATGCTTGTTGCGAAGAAGCTCGAACTTTCTTAGCCTTTGAGATTTCCTAAACAGAACAAGTCTAGGAATAACTGGCTTTCTCATCTTGGCAACAAAAATGGAAACTTTGAGGATCTTAGCGAACTTGATCCGAAAGATGGGCAATCTTTTCTTCGGCATTTTGTCGAATACTTGGGGAAGAATTTTGGTGAAGACATAATGGGATGAAGAAGAGCTTTTAAGGGGGAGAAAAAGGGTTTGAAGAAAGTTGAGGAAGCAAAGGATCTAAGTGGTGGTGGAGAGCCTCAGAGCCAAGCTGGAAAAAGTTGGTTGTGGTCGGTTGCGCTTTGGACTTATTATAAACGAATTATATGAAGCTAGCCGTTGTGGCCTAGTGGGGTTCCTAAAAATCCTTCCCTTTTCCCTCTTGGTTTTCAAGTTTGAAGTTTTAAGCCTTTTTTAGATTCACTTTACTCTTTTTTTTTTTTTTTTTTTTTTTTTTTTTTTTTTTTTTTTTTTTTTAACAAGGACACAGCCTTTAGGTTCACCCTTTTGGAGTTAAAAAGGGTGAGAATAACTTAAAGTGGTAAATTGACAATTAAATGAAGCTGAATAGATTACCACTTTCTCCAAACTTTTTATGGTAGAATAATGTTATAGGTAATGAGTATGTTTATGGGCGTTAAATTTGATAAAAAACATACCAAAATGAAAAATAATAAATATATATGTAAAATCAAGGAAATCTCATAAAAGATCCAGTAGTTCAAATCAAAACAATCCTACCAATCGGAAATACTTTTTATATCACTGTTAAAGAATTATCTTTTCTTTTTACTTGAAAATTGCCCTTGCAAAGTTAGTGCTTGATTGGAGAGATTACTTAATACAAATAATAGAAACTCACTTGTAGTCATTTTTGTACATTCTATATACTCTAGTTTCTTCTTTCTAAGATGGCCACGGAAGTTATCAATACTTATTCATCAAACGTACAAAACGCCTACAAAATCAATATTTGCCCACGTTCTTTTGCTTCAAAAAAAGGAGGACCATCTTAGGTTGAAGGGAATGTTAGAGTATTTTTATGTGGGCTTTTATAATCACAATAATTCACTCTATTATGAATTAAAGCATTTTATAGACAATTGTGTTAATGTTAATTAACAAATAATGTATGCTAAATATCGGTCTATAAAGATGGACACTCAGTTTATTGACTAATTTAAAGCATATGAACTATTTCTATCTCACAATAATTTAATCACCCTATTAGACCAAATATCTCTCTAATTTAGTGTTGCTGAAATAGGAGCAATAGGCCCATTTGGTTTTATATGGTCAACACACCCTCTTGTTTTTGTTATGTTGGTGTGGCTATTGTGTTTGGCTGAACATTTTGGAAGAGAGGAAGAGATAGGGAGGAGTTCAAGAGCACCTTGGCAACCTTCCTCTTGTCTGCAGGTTCTCCACTAAATTTCGGCCAGCCACTAACTTTTTCCGGTCATATGGGCAACTTATTTCTACTACCTGTCGGAAGAGGTAATCTTCCTTACCATGTGAATGTATGGTTAAATGCCACATAAGTTTTATGGTATTTTCGGTTTTATGACTAAATTAATGGTTTGATCTTGTTTAGATTATATTGAGATCCTTTAATTCAACGAATCAAATTCAAAACAAGGAAATGTGAGACCCTATGTATTTTTTATTTCAAAAAATGAACAAATGTACCATTTTTTGCTCTTTGAAATTTTGGTGACCTGTATTAAATTCTTTCTAACTTAAGCATCAGAGTGCTTTCCTTATAGGTATCTTAAATCTTCGATTGTTTGGAGAAAAAGACTACAGTAAAAGGAGAATAACCGTTAGAGTATGAAACAACATCGATACAATGAAATGGGATACCTATTAGGTTTAACATAAATGACGGCTTTAATGAATTTGAAAGTTACAGAGAAAAGCCATATCATGACAAGAGAAATGTTATTCTATTTGTTACTCTGTGTATTTATTGTTTGACACGTAAACTTCACTAACATAATATATTATTATCTAAATAGAAAATGAGATAGTGAAGTTACAGCTATTTTAATATTTTTCCGATTGTTTGAAGAAGAAGAAAACTAATGTAAAAGGAGAAATAGCCATTGGAGTAAGAATCAATGCCGACAATATGAGATGAAATAACCAAACTATCTTAAAAAAAAAAAGAGAAAAGAAACTAAAACTTTCTAATATTAAACAATAAAAATTTAGAACGCAAAAAAATCCATTTCAATTGTATTTTGTATATTTTTGAGGTTAAAACTATAAGTTTAAGGCTTTTTAGTTTTTTTTTTCTATTTTTTATTTAAGGGTATTTTAGGTATTTTAAAGTTAAAATCAAGGATTAACTGTGGAATGTATAAATTTGGATATTATATCTAATTTGAAGATATATATTTAATAAGATAAAAAATTAAAAGTATAATTTTTGAATAAATCCTTATAAAAAGGTGAATATCTCCGTATATAAACATATATACTCGTATTGTAATAAAGGCTGAACTTTTCCCACCCATTCTCATACATCATGGGCCTGGGTGTTCTCAATGTACAAATACCTTGTTGTGTACCGAAGCATACAGAGACATTCGTACATATACCACCGAATTGGGCAGGTAGAGACGGGTATTTCTTTCTCCTTACACAATACACATTCGTTTTACTTGTGCCACTTTCTATATTAATAGCACTTTTAAGGTGCTTTAACTGTTGGCTGGCCCAAGGAATCGCTCTTCTTGTGTTTTTTAACAATAATAAAATAAACTAATTAAATTTTTGGCGTTACATTATTTAATATGATTTGCTTACGTTAATATTTTTCTATTTCTCTTTGTGGTTTTTTTTTTAATTTTTTGTGAATTCTCTATGTGGGGTTGGCAAATAATAAAAAATTCAGAATACTACCTTTGTTGGGTACACCTTCCACATCATATTGTGGTTGATGTGTGCTCCTTAATCAGTCTTAACTCGCATGATTAGGAGAAGGAAAAAGCTGTCACCAGGCGGCAACGATATATACATATTGCCAGCACTAATTAAAAGTTATAATGATCTATACTGTAATTTGGCATCTTGTCTTCTAACAAAAAAAAAAAAAAAAAAAAAAAAAATTGGCGTCATGTCTCTTAAAAATAGTTATAATTTTGGCTTCAAATAATATAGTGGAATTAACTTGTTAATTCTTTTCGAACAAATAGATGTCTAGTATTTGTTTAGCAACAAGAAAAAATAAACATAAAACTAATTAGACAACTGTTTAAGTGTTGGTCAAAAATTTTTTTAAAAAAAAAAAAAGCCTTAAGGACAGAAGAAATAAGATCAAACAACTTGTTGAAAAAAAAAAAAAGGATTTTCAAGTTAGAAGATATATCTACTTTTGCTTGGAGATCTAAAGATCCAGTTCAAGGTTAGATTTGTCATGAAATTTGTAGTTAGAAGTAAATAAACTATCGAAGCTCTCGTGCTTGTTTTACCCTTTTTTTTTTTTTTTGTGATTGATTAACTACTTACTAATGATACATGTTTCGTTAATAAGATACATCATATTAACCTTTTATGGCTTGAAAGAATGATTAGTTCGTGTGAATTTTCTAAAATTGACCATCAAATTAAGTATGTGTGCTTAATTCATGATATACCTTTTCTTAATTACGAGTCTCCGATTAAAATATAAAAGAGGAAACAATATGATTTTCTATTCGTAGGAATTTGTTAGCAACTCTAGAGTCTTGTAATACTCTTAAAAGAATTTGTAACACTCCAATTAACGGGAAAATATTTGTTAAAATTAGGTGAGCGCCTAATCATTGTGTGTGAATCGAACGAAATATAAGGAGTTTACGTTTGTGATATATAAATGCTTAATATAAGTAGAGTACTCACCTGCAGCACAAATGATGCTTACAATTTACTTGTGACTTTGTTTGCATTGATCTCGCTTTTCTATAATATGCAGATGATATTGATCTTTTTTATATATATATTTAAGCGACAAAAAAAAAAAAAAAAGGAGCTGAACTAATTGATGGATCCTTTTAAGATGGTAATTTTGATGGTTTACAATTTCCCTTTTCCAAATAGGCCTTTGAAACCATAATTTAAATTAAATCGCCTAATAATTGCCTGATGTACGTGTTAGATCAGATGGGTAATTGCATACACTTGGTTAATTGACTCAAGATCCCTAGACTATATAGTAATATCATTATATAGTTTTGGGATTTTATCGTAAATTTGCTTAGTAATTCATCAATCATTGAATCATTCAAGTCTATGGAAAACAGAATTTTAAAAACGACTCTCGATTGAGTCCCATCAATTTGCTTTGCATGCAATTAATAACTCCATAATCATAATTTGAATAACTTAGTGGGTCATAGACATGAGTAATTAGGCGACAGGCCAGTTTCTAACTTCGTTCATCAATCTTATTGCTTTTTTTTCCCCCTCAGAGGAAAATTTCTTCTTTATCCCCCCGTTATATTTGTAGTAATTTTGTACGAAAGTATATACGGTGTCTACGTCAATACTGTCACTCCATGCAAAGTACGCCTCCAATTTGAAATACAGATACTTTTACAACTTACAAACTTTTTTTTTTTCATCAAAATAAGTTATCGTATTAAGAAGTACCACCGAATAAGCTCTAATATTATCATCTTATGGTGATCATTCTAAAATTGTACTCTGACTTCCAGTTGATTTTCATCAGGGGAGATATTTGATTGCGTAAATATTAATGTGGTTGTTTTAGTCAAACCGAGGTGAGTTTGATTAAGAAGATTTCATGTGTTGAGCAGCAAGCAAATCATTAATTATATGTTGGGGAATACCGTCAACAAGAGATCCTTATTGGAGGAACCAATGAGTGCTTGAAATTCAATCACGTAAATATCATTTTCAACGCAAAAAACATTAAAGTGGTGTAGTTTAAGATTTTGTATATTCACTTGAAATTGTAAGCAAAAATTTCATAATTATTTAAATAATGTAACCAATATTTGTGGTGGCATAAATTCTCAGGACATATTAAAAAGAGTTCGTGGGATTAGTAATATAATACAACAAAGCTGGCGTGGTTTAATATTTTCATATTCACCTGATTGAAAACTAAAACTTCATAATTAGTTATTTGTTATATGTTAAATTCATCTGCAAATCTTGGATGGATGAATTTTTTCGAAAATTTCTTAGATTAATGCTAGAATCGTAACATGTCATTGTTGTTGACATTTAGCATATTGATTATAACATTATAACATTGTTGATCGGGTTTAAAGGGACATTTTCATTTCAAGTTGCAAGAGTCTAATGCATCTTTTTGTGGATTTTATAATGATGAATTACCCCATTAATCTTTTGATTTGAAGACACAACCAACCTTCCTTTTTGTGTTTTTTGTTCTACAGTTTATTTTCTTTACCATGCTATCTTTGAATGTGGGGTTAAATAAATGAGACTCTTATAAGGTTGAAAGTCAATTGTTCAAATAAACTCGGTTGTTTTTAAGAATCTAAACAATCGAATAAAAAACAATTGTTATGTGTTTGAAGCGAACATTAAAGACTTTAGCACAAAGTACATGTTCACGTATTTATATATATATATATATATATCCTTTTTTAGGGAAAAACCAATTTATAAACTAGCAGAAAGATTAGTTACGACAATGCGGGATAGCTAGTGAGAAAGAAACTCCGTCCAGCTAACAGAATCAACAGAAACCAGACTAAAAATTTCATAAAGCTTATATTAACTATCTAAAACAAAAATGTATACTCAACCTACTCTTGAATGGGACTAAATCCATTTCACTTTCATTACGTGTCTTTGTACTCAAGACAGAACATAAAATTTTGTTTAGGGGCGTTCGTATATATAATCAAAATTTTGAACTAAATTAACACGGTAATAAATACTAAAATTTTAATTTTTTTTTTACTATTTATCCCTTTATTTTGTTTTCTATTAATTTATATATAGCTTTTTTTCTTCATAAAAAATCATTTTTTTTATTTATTTGAGTGGTTAAATTTGACTATATGGATATAAGAAAATATATATGAAACAATAAGTTAAATTAAAGGAAAAAATTAAGAGTGTAAATAAAACTTTTTAAGACATTTTGCATAAAATCTGAAATAAAAAAATTTACCGAAAAAACAAGAAAAAAGGGGACAAAGGTTAATTCGTTAAAAGATAAAAGAAAAATTCTATTATAAGACACATTTTTAAACCATATAGCCCGCTAACATCATATTAGATTAAGAAAAATATGATGATTTAATAAAAAAATGAAAATCTGACTGTTTAGAATTGAGCCATAACGGTGGAGTGTTCTTTTAATACTCTTTCTAAATCTAGAGAATTTTATGGTAGGGTATGAAATATACATATATATATATATATATACATATTATAAGTGTAGTTTTAAAAGCGTTAAAAAAGGACGTTTTGTTATAAAAAAAAATCGAAATCGTCAATTTTTCATCATTACATTATAAGATTTGATTTTGTTTTTTCAAAAGAATGCCTCACTTTTTTAAAATATGATACAAGCTTCATGATCAGATAATTTGGAACTATAATTTATAACTTTTTTTTCTTCATTTTTAATCACAATTTTTATTTAGGGCAATTTTTAGGAATACCTCTTGAAATAGAGCTCTCTTTTATTTATACTCTTTAACATTAGCTCATATTTCCTTTTAAACTAAAACTAGTCAAGGAGTAGAGTTTTTTAAAAGAGATATTTTTAGTAAGTCATGTACTTCATGAGGTAAAATCTATAATTTTCTCTTTTAATTTTATTTTTTAGTGCTCTTTTAGAGAAATGTGGCACCAAAAGTGTTTGGACCTTTTATCCCATGAATGCAAATACCACTCCAAAATAATAATAATAATAATAATAATAATAATAATAATAATAATAATAAGAATAAGAATAAGAATAAGAAGAATAATAAGAAGAAGAATAATAATAATAAGAATAACAACAACAACAACTTCATTATAATTTTTAAATGGGAATAATAATAATAATAACAACAACAACAACTTCATTATAATTTTCAAATGGGATTTAAATATATTTTTTTTCCCTTAGGGTGCGTTTGGTTGGGTGGAAGGGAATGGAATAGAATGAAATGAAATTCTAGTTTGATGTTTGGATGGATTTAAAATAAAGGAATGATCATTCAAAATGAATGGCCATTCACTCATTTTGGGTGAATCATCATTCCTTCCTCATATGGAAGGAATGGTCATTCCAAATTCTTTTTTTATTTTTTTCCATAATTACCCTTCAATATTATAATGTAATTAAAATATATTATATAGTAGTTATTTTTATATTATATTACATTTTATATATTATAATATTATAATTATATTAACAATTTTAATAATATTGTTATATTATATATCATAATTATATAATAATAATTTTATTATATTATATTACATTTTATATATTATAATATTATAATTATATTAACAATTTTAATAATATTGTTATATTATATATCATAATTATATAATAATAATTTTATTATATTATATTACATTTTATATATTATAATATTATAATTATATTAACAATTTTAATAATATTGTTATATTATATATCATAATTATATAATAATAATTTTATTATATTATATTACATTTTATATATTATAATATTATAATTATATTAACAATTTTAATAATATTGTTATATTATATATCATAATTATATAATAATAATTTTATTATATTATATTACATTTTATATATTATAATATTATAATTATATTAACAATTTTAATAATATTGTTATATTATATATCATAATTATATAATAATAATTTTATTATATTATATTACATTTTATATATTATAATATTATAATTATATTAACAATTTTAATTATATTGTTATATTATATATCAAAATTATATAATAATAATTTTATTATATTATATTACATTTTATATATTATAATGATAGATAAAATATTAGTGTTATATATAGCATAAGGGTAAGTTTGTCAACATGAAAATATTCATGTTTCATTATAGGGAATTCTTAAAATTACAACCAAACAAATGAATCAACTTTCTTTTTCATTCTATTCCCATTATCATTCTCATTCCCATTCCCATTATCATTCCCCCACTATAACCAAACGCACCCTTAAGGTGTGTTTGGTTGGGTGGAAAGGAAATGAATAGAATGAAATGAAATTCAAGTTTGATGTTTGGTTGAATTTATAAGAAAAGAATGGTCTTTCAGTCATTTTGGGTGAATAATCATTTCTTCATCGCATGGGAGAAATAGCCATTCCAAGTTATTTTATTTGTTTTCCTTTCATAATTACTCTTCAATATTATAATATAACTAAAATATATTATATAGCAATTATATCTTATAATATGTAATATAATATAATATACAATAAAAATATTATAATATAATATAGTTATAATAATATAATAAGTAACTTGTAATATAGTTATAAATTATAATAGATGTATTTAATATTCTATAATAATATGTAAAATATATTATAACGTAATTATATCTTATAATATAGTATATAATAATAATATAATATAATATAATAATATGATATAATATAATATAGTTCTAATATTTTAACAAATAATATCACAATTATACAAATAATTTTAATATAATTATTTTATTACATAATATTATAGTATAATTATATTATATAGTATTAATATAATTATGTTCATTATGTTAATAATAATATAATAATTAATATAATTATATATTAATATAATCTTTTAATTCTAATATTATTATCTATTATAGTGTATTACACACAACTACATAATGTATTAATTATAATATTTTTATTTTGTATAATATAATAATTATATATTATA